>NC_056735.1:1753384803-1753492303 GCF_019279795.1 Protopterus annectens
TCTTATTGAACATTTTCTCTGGATGACCTTTTAATCCTTTGGTTTGGATGTTATTTTGTATATTTTTTCAGGCTCATTAATGTTTGTGGACATCAGGTTTCGCCTTATGATCCACGTTTCCAAAGTGTAGCCTAACAATCCACTTATGCTATATAGATGATCTTAGAGAAAAAGTCAGAATATGACATGCCTGCATCTGGGGGTGTTGATTTTATTGACCTGCCTGCACTTGTCAAGTCATTGACATTCAGAAGCCACATGGCAGAACTGCTAGTATATATTTATGTGGTCATTTGTACATACCCTGTATGTCTCCACTACTGCAGGTTTAAGGTGTTACACAGTGAAGACATTAGATTCTCTGGTGCTTTCTTTAAGATTTTAGTGAATGCTTTGTCAATGTACCTTTTTATTCATTTGCGTGGATATTATTTGGGATGTTTAGAAGGTATTTGGGATGTTTAGAAGGTACCTTTATGTTTATGGACATCAGGCTTGGCCTTAAATTCAAACAGTCTTTTTCTATTTTACTGTTTTACTCACAACCTGTGAACAACAGTGAAGCAAGGTATGTCTGTAGCTGTTGGATCTGGTTTTATTGGCCTAAATTTGCCAGTTAAGACTTTATAAAGTGAAAAGTCATGGACATTCAGAACCCATGCACCTGAAACGCTAGTATGTCCTTAGTGGGTCATTTGCATATAGCCCATGAACCTCATCCACAGGAGGATTAAACTAATTCTCAGTGAAGACCCAAACTTAGCTGCATTTTTACTGGAGTTTTTTATTGACTGGTTTGTCTATGTTACTGTTTGCCCATTGCTTTGGTTTATATATACATATATGGGTCCCTGTTAGAACATCGAATGCTCATATCATCGAAAGGTCATAACAGCAAATCCAGAAGATCAACAAAGACACAACAATAAAAGTTCCATAACACAAAAAACTGAAAACATTGACTGTAAAAACTCCAAACCCAGCTGTACCGTGATCTCACAGTATCGTTTACCTGTACAGTTTAATCTTTTTAATTTCAGTGTTACAGCACTTCATTGTTGTGCCTTTTCAATCTTCTGAGTTTAATGTTATGAACATTCCATGTTTTGTTATATTGTCTGTTTAAATATTCCAAAAACATTAAACTGTCCCTTTAATTACACTGAACTCTTGGTGTAGCTCAATGTAAGACTTTTTGACACCCCATCCCTGGTATGTATGCACTGTTAATAAGTTGGGATCCGAACACCCCACACAGCGGATTATTGTGTTTTTATCTTATATGTATGCACTGTTCTTATATCTCCTTTAGTAAATATTTTGACGCATAGTTACAAAAAATTTAGCCCATCTTATTTAGATAATTTCAAAATCCTTTTCTCTACAAGTCAGCTGTAGTGATGTCATAAAATGCATCCGTTTCACATCCACAGCAGGGTCCTTAATTTAACCAGAATTATGTATCTGTAGGTAACATTGCTATTAAATTCATGCAAATTTTTTTTTGCAACTTTAAAAATTTCATTCTTTCCTCTTTCAGTAGGTATATTAATAATATTAATATTATGGACTAAATATTAATCTCATTAACTTCCCCTTATTTATTGCTTGTTATTGTCTTATAGTATTATCCTGATCTTAAATCTCATCTCATGATTAAAGCCACCACTAATTGCATACTTGTTAAATGGCAAAGCAAGAAAGTTTTCAAATCAGTTATTTGTAGAAATATTGAAAAATCGTTTCAGAAACTGAAAACAGTACATCATTTGTCATTCAGTTGTAGCAGTCATAACACAACAGTTTCAAACACTTGCTAACATGATATATATAATCTCCATGATCTAGCTCTGCTTTGTTATATATTTGCAGATTATACTGAAATATTAACAATTTATGTATTTATCTATTTATGTATGTGGGCTTGTTGAGTGGGTTAGTGAACTGATCCATTATGGACTCATTTCAGACACAGCCAAGGGGTAACAATACAATACAACATCAAGAAGGTAGTACAAAAGTAGACCAGTAAATGTAGAATAAAATCTACAACAAAATGTGTTAATGGTGTACATAATATATATCTATATCTATATATATCTATATATCAATATATCTATCTCTGTGTATATATATATATATATATATATATATATATATATATATATATATATATATATATATATATATATATATATATATATATATATATATATATATAGATAGATAGATAGATATTGGTCCCATGAAGCAGTGAAGCAGAATGGAGGAGACCTGACGGTGATTTAGTTGACCAAGACTTGATTAGTGACCCTGGAACTGGAAGAGCCAGGTGGCATGGGAGAGAAATAAAGGGGCATGGCATGCTCACTTCTCCTTGGGAGGTGGAGGTAAAGGATTATGTGCACAGGTTGCCTCATTGGGTGGACGTGATTTCCCTGGTAGAGACCATGGAAGTCATTGCTTATGCTGTGCTGAGAGGGTCATGCTTGTTTGCAGGAAATAAGCAGTGCAGAAGTGAGGAAAACCTAATAATCCATGCATAACCCACTGCATGCTCATCCCAAATGCCTTGCTAGATGTGTGCAGGTACAGCCAAGAAGAGAAACCAAGAATAATCCTTCAAACAACCCTGATGGCTGCCTTGAATGGGCCAATCTCACTTCTCAGTTGTGCCATATTTGTTGGAAAATACCAGGTTTTCATTCAAAATAACAGGGTGGTACAAAATCCCAAGTGGCCTCATTAAATCTTTTCATTGCATTAAACACATTCCCATATCGGGTCTATATTACGTGATTGAAAATTCAGATGTTCAAACATGTAATGATCGACCCCAATAGAGTGAACTGGCATAATGAACGGCCGGAAAAAGATAAAAACTGAAACAAACCATTAAACTGCTTTATGCAGGGGGTGGTGCCCCCCTGCTCCTCCCACACTCCCGCTACTTAAATATACCATCTCTGAGACTGCACTACATTGCAGTAAATGGAAATCTCCCCTTACGGAGATTTCCATTTACGTGTTTGACATTCTGCCGCTTTGCTCAATTGGGGTTGATCATTACGTGTTTGAACATCTGAATTTTCGATCACGTAATATAGACCCTCCATATCACCTCTGTAGTGCAGTTTTTATGCATGGTACACTTTATCCCCACTAGTATCTGGGCATTTTTTGTTTTTATCCTTAACTATAGTATATAAAATATATATAATATATATCTTATTTTTTCCAACAGGCACAGTCCAAAACCGGTGTTTACATTTGACATTTTCAGTTAATTCTGTACAGTGTATTATATTCACACGTGATCCTCATGCATGGTGCACAATATCTCTTCACCAATTGGCTGTATCATTTCCTACCCTATCGCATTCCTCCCTCACATGGCTTCCTTTTGGTTTTATTCTCTCCTTCCAGCTGGTATGATTTCCCACACTTTTATAAACACTTGTATTAAATTATCACTTAAGACAAAGGCAAACAGAGATTTCAAGAAAAGAAAACAGATAATTTTAACATTTTTCAATTTAAATACAACATGCATCACATATATTTTGCTTGGTACTAACATCAGCCCAAATTACACAAAAAATTGCTGAATTCCTGCCTTAAACCTCACTCCTCCTCCTGAACATTATTATGTATGTATTGTTTCCACAATTTCCATTTACTTCCATTTAATTTGCACCTTCCCTTTACTATAGATCTCTCTTCCAGTTCTATTATCTCTTTCATAATATCCAATACCTTATATACAGTTGGTTTAGACTAATTACCATTTTCTAGTAATTACTTTTTTGACAGTCAACAGAATTAAACTTAATAAGACCTTACTATATCTAGGCAATTCATATACTGTATCCCAGCTCAAAATTCTAGTCAGTTTCTGCCATCTTTTCCCCATGTACAGGAACCTCCTGTGTAATTTTTGCATCCATATTGATTTTGTTCCCTTTCAGTTTTTGTGATGATGGTTTTAACTTCAGCACTCAGCAGTATGATAATTTTACTCTCTCTTTCATTCTTTCCAGATGTTGTCCTCTTCTTTATGCTCCATATACGGAATTCCCAAGTATGATCTTCTTCCTATTGAAATATGTCCCCCAAACCATATGTGGCTGCTTGAAGGCTTCTTGTGTCCATCCACAGTTGCAGAAAATGTCCATCATTCCTGCTTCTTCCTCCTCCTGACACCTCCAGAATCTACTATTCTCCTTTCTGCCTTCCTTTTCTAATCTCATGTGGGATAAATACCATCTCTGCTGTATTTTCTGTCTTTGCTCTCATGCTGTGTGAGATTTCTGCATGTACCTCACTACCTGAATTGTCTTCTGGTAGTATCCTGCAACACCCTCTCATTCTTCCTCCCGCCTTTGCCCAATTCTTTCTCATTCTTTCTTGATCTTGTCATTTTTCCCCTTAATGCTGCATAGATCTGTTTGCTCTTTTGCTTCCTTGATCTCATCCATTCCCTCCAGGTTTCCATCCCCTTTCCTCTTGTCCTCCTTTCCTGCCTCTTCGTTTTTTCCTGTTTCACTTTCTGTATTCTTTTTCCAGGTCTCCCTGAGTATCGAGTAGTTCCACCATATTGCTGTATTAAATCACCTCTCCCCTTTTCTTTCCCTTTTCCTAATCTTATTACTACTGACTTTTTCTTGTTGCACTTCAGTCCCACCACTTACTTAAACTTTTTAAATGTCTCTCTTGTAGCTCCTATTGATGCAGTCACATACAGTGACATTGATATGCAATCATGTGAGGATAACATAAACTGAGATTTTATCTCTGCCTTTTCTTCAAGCATTCCTAAATTGTGTCTGATTTCCACTGTTATCTCTTGATCACAAGCGTAAACAAGACTGGGGATAGTGGAAAACCCTTGTCTGGTCTCCATCTCTATCCTTTTCTCCTCAGATATACCTCCATGTAAGAGTATTTAAAATTCTGGGTCTTGCTACATGGTCTGTACCCAATATATAAACTTTCCTTCTACCTGCCTTTGCTGCAGTGTCTTCCATTGGAATTCTGCCCCCCGCCCATATCAAAGGTCTTCTGCAGGTTGAAGAACAAAATCCAACCTTTCACTTCCTGCTTCTTTTCTTTTATGTTCATAAATTCTTGTAGGTACTATCATTTTTTCTGCCTTTATTCCCTTAACAAAGCATTCTGCCCTTCTTGTTTTATTTTTGGCAATACGTCATCCAATGTTCCTGTCAATAATTTTGCCAAACTGTCAATATCAATATAAATCAAAGAGATAGGCCTATACTTTTCCACTTCCTCCTTTTCTCCTCCCCATTTAGGTATCACAATTACCTTAAACCTCCTCAGATTTTTACATAAGTCATGTATTCTCTTGTATTCCAAATTTAGGACACACTCCTCCCCTCCCCATTTGTAAAACTCTAGCGGGAATCCATCTATCCCTATGTCATTCCTATCCTTCATACTGTATATGGCTTTTCTTATTTCATTCTTTATCACTTTTGCATTAAACATGTCCCTTTGTTCACCCTCAACTATATATTCATCTACATTCTTCCCTAGTTCCATTCTGAGATCTCTGTCCCTTTCTATTGTTTGTAAATCTCCCTGTAGTATTCATTGAATCTTGCCTAGATTAGCTCATCCTCTTCTAAATATTCTCCATCTCCTTGTGTTATTCTCTGTACATCTCTCTCTTGTCCAGCTTCTACTTGTATTTCTTGGCTCGTGTTCCCTTTTGCCTCCCATACTATCTACCTGTAGCCCCTAAAGTACTATTGTTGAATTTAAAAACAGAAAAAACGGACTCCTTGTACCAGCAGAAAAGACAAATCCAAACATGTTCTTAACGCGTTTTTATTTTAAAGTGCAAAAGCGTTTTCGCCACGTACCAACGTAGCTTCTTCAGAGAATTACAAGAACTTTAACTTTGCTACCACTTTTATATGTAACATTAGAGGAAGTGACATCACTGGAAATGAACAAAATAAGAAAATAAAAATATATTAAAATACTTAAAAGAATTTAAAATAAAATGCATAACTCCATAATTTGACTATTAATAAACAATTAGTCAAAATATATATGTGTCAAGTATTTACAACAGTTAAAAACTCATATAGTATTGATATCTATTAAATACTAAAAACCTATTCAACTTTCCGACAGCATAAGGTGTTTTAATCAGTAACTAGTGCTGGTCGGCTTTAACCTTTAATACAAAGTTAAATAACACACCACTTACATAATAAAATAAATTAGGAAGAAACAGTATTGAATCTTGACAATATCCAAAAATAACCCTAGTAGTTATCAATACAAAAACCTACTATAAATAGTACTGAAGAGTACTATAAGTAGTCACTACACAAATGTCATGCAAAAAAATTATCTTAAATAACTCCTCATTTTTAAAACTGAGGAGATATTACAGTGCTCATTGAGACCTGGGTGGCTGAAAGCATCAGTTCTCAATTGCCACTCAAGTTCACATAACTCTAAAAATAGTGGGGTAGGCCCCCCCCCGGATATTGCTGTTGATCTGGTCAATGGCCATGAATGTGAAAGAATGGCCTGGATGACAATCAATGTGTTTTGCTAGAGCGTTAGTGTCCTTATTTTTCTTAATGGCATACATATGCTCATAGACACGATCGCGTAACCTGCGATCGGTCTTTCCAATGTAAAATGAGGCACAACACTCGCAAAAAGCTACATATACTATAGACCTACTTTCACAGTTTAGTGGGTATTTAATCACATACTTTTTATCCCTGATTTTATAAGTTTGACCAGTTTTCATTTTATAACACCAAGTGCAACAGTTACAAGCATACATCCCTAGACGTCTATTAAACCGTGTATTGGAATTGTCTCTTTGAAGGAGTTCTTTTAAATTAGAATTCCTCT
This sequence comes from Protopterus annectens, assembly GCF_019279795.1. Lineage (NCBI taxonomy): Eukaryota > Metazoa > Chordata > Ceratodontiformes > Protopteridae > Protopterus > Protopterus annectens. The sequence goes on from NC_056735.1 coordinate 1,753,391,707, forward strand.
TAAATACAAAGTTTGGGAAAAGACCTAGCTTTTCTGAAAACCCTGGAGTACTCAAGATATATTGCCAGTTTTTTTGAATGATTGGAATAGTCGACCCTGAATTGAAATTGTATGTAATAATATAACTTATAGCAAAATCACGTCTAAGTTCAGGACCTGTGTTGACTTCAATAACTTGAGTGTTTTGTGTTTGTGGCATTGGTGAATCAACCAAGTCAAGTGTCAAATCATGGTTTATTTGCCAAAGAATAGGCTTGTAGAAACCGTTAGTTCTCTTAGTTGTTACTTCAAAAATTAGATCATCCACTAACTTTTTAGGATAGTCCCTGTTAAGGAACATTTCGCGGAGCAAATCACATTCATTAAGGAAGTCCAAATAGTTGCTGCACATCCTTCCTGCTCTCACCAGCTGGCCCTTCACAATAGATTTCTTTTGTCTAAGAGGGTGAAAACTGGAAAAATGCAGGAAGGAGTTGCAGTATGTTGGCTTCCTAAAAATACTAGACGTGTAAGTATTAAGTCTATCGTCCTTCCTTAATTTCACGTCCAAGTAGTCTATTTCAGTCTCTGAAAATTTGGATGTAAATTTCAAAAACTCCGTTGTGTTATTTAAGAAATCTACAAACTGGTTGGCTTCTGTTGCATTACCGTCAAATAAAATGAAAACATCGTCAAGGTATCTCGTATAAAATTTTACAAAACACAGGTATTCACTTGAAGGGAAAAGAAAATTCTTTTCCCAAAATCCCATAAAGAAGTTCGCAACTGATGCTCCACAGGGAGAGCCCATTGCGACTCCCTGTTTTTGTAAGAAAAACTTCTTGTCAAAAAGGAAATAGTTTGATGTAAGAACTATGTCCAAAATCTCAGTTACAAGATCTATTTCTATTTTTGGCACCCCAAAGTCAGCAAGTATTAACCCTATCCATTCCAGTGCTTCCTGGTGTGGAATGGAAGTGTACAAGTCCACGACGTCAATCGTGAGAAAATTGTACACAGGGTTAAAAGGCAAGTTGTTGATGTTAGTCAAAAAATTCCATGAGTCTTTACAGACCCCACATAGGTTTTTAACATATTTTGTTAAAATACTGTCAACCAATTTAGCACAAGGGTACGTCATGGATGAACGACCATCAACGAGAGCCCTCATGGGAGGATTTTTGAGGTCTTTGTGGACCTTGGGGATGCCAAACATTACTGGGATTTTTGGCATAGTAATGTCAATAAAGTTATAAGTTTCCAGGTCGATTTTCCCTGCCAAAAATAAATCACGGAAAAGACCTCTCATAAAGGTGTGACTTTGGTGGACTTCGTTAAGTGAAGCTGCAGAGTAAGCAGGTGACATAAGGACCTCAAGCATTTTTTCAGTATACATGGAGTTGTCCATAATGACCAACCCACCTCCCTTATCGGGTTTCATAAGTCTAACTGGAGCGAGACATAATTCATTAAGTAAGTGTAGTTGTTCCTTAGAAGTATTATGTTTTGTTTGAGAGACATTCTGTTTTAAATTAAATGAATGTCTCAAATCAACTTCACAAACTCTTTCAAAAAGTTGTAGAGTAGGATGAAGGGGTGGATTAAACACGCTGGGTATCTTTAAGGTGTCGTGAGGTATTGAATTTTCACTGTTGAAAAGAAGCTTCAGGTTAAGTTTCCGGACGAAACATTTAAGTTCTATGATTTCTTTTGAAATATCGCCATATTTTCCCGGGACAAAAGTATATCCTAAAGCAAGAAGCTCAACAAGTTTATTGTCAATTTTTACCTCACTAAAATTGTAAATCTTAAAATCACCTTTTTGGTTCATAATAATATCTGGAACCACATTAGGTTTGTCTCTTTGGAGATCTTCCGTAGCATAGTCTACTTGAGAAACACAATCATTAAATTCAGAAAAACTATCTGTAAGAATCATATTTGAACCAGTAAATACTAGTTCCGATTCGTTTTCCTGTTGTATTGGTTGTGGAAATTGCGTTTGCCTAAAAAACCCCTTTGTCCGTGTGTTCCGTTTACTTGATTGTGTTTATTACCTGTGTTTTTAGCCTTAAGACCCTTTATTCTATCACTGTGTCTTGGTCCTGTTTCTTCAGGACCTAGCATAGTTTCATCCGGTTGGAATTCATCCAACTCAGTAATAGCAGTGTCATTAGATGGTCGTTGACTATGGCTGGCAGTAGTAACCTTCAAGTCTGAGTATACAAGTTTAGGATATGCACTATTGTCAGTATAAGCCTGCCTGTCTCTCACTAATTTTTTGTTTTTGTTCAATTTTAACTTTGCAAGAAACCCATCAATACTAGACAAAGTGCGGTCATAATCAAACCTATATCTAGCAAAATTCAAGTCTGCTTTAATTTCAGCATCTAATAAGTTAATTTCATTCAATAGTACATTCACATGTTGGTCATAATGTTTTATAATCACTTCCAACAGCTTAATACCTTGTTGTTGAAACAGTTCTTTCAAATCAGCGTAAAAACATGCATCATACAGTAAGCCTGAAGGGGAGAAAATACAACGTAGACCCTTCGGTACTAAATACTCTTGAATACATTGTTTGAAATAGGAAGATTCAAGTTGTAATTTTTTCAACCTGAGTATTTTATTATCAAACACTTTCAATTTGTTAGACAACAATTCATTGTTAGAGTCTGCGTTAGAGACATTGGGGCTTCCTACCCCATTGAACGAAAATTTAAAGTTATCTGTATTAGCATTCCACTCGTTAAGCACAAACGGGGCGTTTGAGTTGACATTCTGTGCACCCGATAATGCTACATTGCTAGTTGGATGTGTCCTTAAATTAAGGACACCAGACTCTATGTTAAAACGTTCATCTGTTACAACACTACTAAAAAGCCGCGCTCCTGGATTGTTAACGTTAGTTCTAACATTGTTAACACCTGGCGTATTGGTAAAACCAAGACATGGGGTAGAAAAAGTACCTGTATTGGGTAATAAACCCGCACCGGCTAAATTCCGTTGCTCTGAATTTTGAGCCGACGCTTGAAAAGGTTGTTGGCTGTTAGTAGGTTGGATCGGTTGAGCTGCTGGAATAGAAAAACCAGAGCTCTCAGACACAGAGTTACCGTCTGTCCCTCCACGGACCAAACTCGAGGTAGAGGCTTCAGTACGATTACCAAGTCTGGCGATATTTCAAAAGAAATCATAGAACTTAAATGTTTCGTCCGGAAACTTAACCTGAAGCTTCTTTTCAACAGTGAAAATTCAATACCTCACGACACCTTAAAGATACCAAGCGTGTTTAATCCACCCCTTCATCCTACTCTACAACTTTTTGAAAGAGTTTGTGAAGTTGATTTGAGACATTCATTTAATTTAAAACAGAATGTCTCTCAAACAAAACATAATACTTCTAAGGAACAACTACACTTACTTAATGAATTATGTCTCGCTCCAGTTAGACTTATGAAACCCGATAAGGGAGGTGGGTTGGTCATTATGGACAACTCCATGTATACTGAAAAAATGCTTGAGGTCCTTATGTCACCTGCTTACTCTGCAGCTTCACTTAACGAAGTCCACCAAAGTCACACCTTTATGAGAGGTCTTTTCCGTGATTTATTTTGGCAGGGAAAATCGAACTGGAAACTTATAACTTTATTGACATTACTATGCCAAAAATCCCAGTAATGTTTGGCATCCCCAAGGTCCACAAAGACCTCAAAAATCCTCCCATGAGGGCTCTCGTTGATGGTCGTTCATCCATGACGTACCCTTGTGCTAAATTGGTTGACAGTATTTTAACAAAATATGTTAAAAACCTATGTGGGGTCTGTAAAGACTCATGGAATTTTTTGACTAACATCAACAACTTGCCTTTTAACCCTGTGTACAATTTTCTCACGATTGACGTCGTGGACTTGTACACTTCCATTCCACACCAGGAAGCACTGGAATGGATAGGGTTAATACTTGCTGACTTTGGGGTGCCAAAAATAGAAATAGATCTTGTAACTGAGATCTTGGACATAGTTCTTACATCAAACTATTTCCTCTTTGACAAGAAGTTTTTCTTACAAAACAGGAGTCGCAATGGGCTCTCCCTGTGGAGCATCAGTTGCGAACTTCTTTATGGGATTTTGGGAAAAGAATTTTCTTTTCCCTTCAAGTGAATACCTGTGTTTTGTAAAATTTTATACGAGATACCTTGACGATGTTTTCATTTTATTTGACGGTAATGCAACAGAAGCCAACCAGTTTGTAGATTTCTTAAATAACACAACGGAGTTTTTGAAATTTACGTCCAAATTTTCAGAGACTGAAATAGACTACTTGGACGTGAAATTAAGGAAGGACGATAGACTTAATACTTACACGTCTAGTATTTTTAGGAAGCCAACATACTGCAACTCCTTCCTGCATTTTTCCAGTTTTCACCCTCTCAGACAAAAGAAATCTATTGTGAAGGGCCAGCTGGTGAGAGCAGGAAGGATGTACAGCAACTATTTGGACTTCCTTAATGAATGTGATTTGCTCCGCGAAATGTTCCTTAACAGGGACTATCCTAAAAAGTTAGTGGATGATCTAATTTTTGAAGTAACAACTAAGAGAACTAACGGTTTCTACAAGCCTATTCTTTGGCAAATAAACCATGATTTCACACTTGACTTGGTTGATTCACCAATGCCACAAACACAAAACACTCAAGTTATTGAAGTCAACACAGGTCCTGAACTTAGACGTGATTTTGCTATAAGTTATATTATTACATACAATTTCAATTCAGGGTCGACTATTCCAATCATTCAAAAACTGGCAATATATCTTGAGTACTCCAGGGTTTTCAGAAAAGCTAGGTCTTTTCCCAAACTTTGTATTTAAGAGGAATTCTAATTTAAAAGAACTCCTTCAAAGAGACAATTCCAATACACGGTTTAATAGACGTCTAGGGATGTATGCTTGTAACTGTTGCACTTGGTGTTATAAAATGAAAACTGGTCAAACTTATAAAATCAGGGATAAAAAGTATGTGATTAAATACCCACTAAACTGTGAAAGTAGGTCTATAGTATATGTAGCTTTTTGCGAGTGTTGTGTCTTATTTTACATTGGAAAGACCGATCGCAGGTTACGCGATCGTGTCTATGAGCATATGTATGCCATTAAGAAAAATAAGGACACTAACGCTCTAGCAAAACACATTGATTGTCATCCAGGCCATTCTTTCACATTCATGGCCATTGACCAGATCAACAGCAATATCCGGGGGGGGCCTACCCCACTATTTTTAGAGTTATGTGAACTTGAGTGGCAATTGAGAACTGATGCTTTCAGCCACCCAGGTCTCAATGAGCACTGTAATATCTCCTCAGTTTTAAAAATGAGGAGTTATTTAAGATAATTTTTTTGCATGACATTTGTGTAGTGACTACTTATAGTACTCTTCAGTACTATTTATAGTAGGTTTTTGTATTGATAACTACTAGGGTTATTTTTGGATATTGTCAAGATTCAATACTGTTTCTTCCTAATTTATTTTATTATGTAAGTGGTGTGTTATTTAACTTTGTATTAAAGGTTAAAGCCGACCAGCACTAGTTACTGATTAAAACACCTTATGCTGTCGGAAAGTTGAATAGGTTTTTAGTATTTAATAGATATCAATACTATATGAGTTTTTAACTGTTGTAAATACTTGACACATATATATTTTGACTAATTGTTTATTAATAGTCAAATTATGGAGTTATGCATTTTATTTTAAATTCTTTTAAGTATTTTAATATATTTTTATTTTCTTATTTTGTTCATTTCCAGTGATGTCACTTCCTCTAATGTTACATATAAAAGTGGTAGCAAAGTTAAAGTTCTTGTAATTCTCTGAAGAAGCTACGTTGGTAATGGTAAACGCTTTGCACTTTAAAATAAAAATGGGTTAAGAACACGTTTGGATTTGTCTTTTCTGCTGGTACAAGGAGTCCGTTTTTTCTGTTTTTGGATTTGTTGGTTTTTTCAACTTGTGTTTTGACTATTGTTGAATTTGTTTGCTCCATGACAATTTTATTCTCCAATTTCATTCTTATTGCTTTTTCTCCAATCTGTAGTGTTTCCCCTCTATTTCCATTAGTTCCAACTTATTTCTGTACCACAACTCTCTCTGGCATCATAATCACCCTTCCTTCTTTTCTTTTCTTTTGCATTTATCAATTTCCCCTTGCCAGTGACCTTGATCCTATCCAACCAGTTTTCTTTCAGTTAGTCCATCAATCATATTGTGCATTGACTCCTTTATTAATCCTTGCAGTGTTTTTTGTCCTCTTTTTCCTTCCATTTATAGCTAAACCACTTCTACTCCCTTCTTGTTTTTTGTTCCTGTACATGTATCTTAAGTTGCTACATGATCTGATATGTGTCTCTCCTGTATTCGAGCTCTTCCATTTTCCTTTAGGTTTTCCTTCCCTAAAAGCCTACCTAATCTACTTACCAGTACCAAAATGATTTTTGTGAAGGTGTATTTCCTCTCATTTGAATACTTTCCCCTCAATATGTCCTGCCATAATCCCTCTTTCATTCCTAGGCTAGTTATTGTATCATCTTTTTGTTAGGTTCCCTCCTTCCATACAACCTGTCTTTTTGGTTCCATGGTGAAATTATGGTTCTTCTCCATTTTCTCTGTTCTGTCTCTTCTGGTCTGTGCAGAGTGAGCAGAAAAAGCTTTTGTAGAATCCTTCCTTATTCCTGTTTGTTGCATAGATTTCCTATTGACCAGAATGCATCTTCCACCCTTCCCTGCCAGGTGATCTAGTTACCTATCTCACTTTTTATCATTTTCTCTGCGGTTATCTGAAGCCCGTTGTTAAGAACAATAGCTGCTCCCCTTTTTCCTCCCCATCCTTGTCAATTTTTTTTCCTTTGGGTAGTCACATAATGGTGTCTTCTCTTTGTAATAGACCAATAGCTCCCCAACCCTCTATAACTTTTTCTATATTCTCCTTCTTCTAATGAACACCAAATATTCTCTGTGATTAACAGTATTTTCCTTGTTATTTTTGCCCACAGTTCCTGCTTTCTCAGTTGCTGCCATCTGTTATAATCTTTCCCTAGGCTGACCCTCAAAGCTGAATGTTGTGCTCTTTGGCAGCTGGCTATACTTGGAGTTCTCCTCTTTATCCCTGATCTCTGGATCCCTGCCTTTTGGCTCTTGATATTCATAGGTACGTCCAGGACATGGACCTTTTAAAACATTCTTATGTCTTCTTCTAGTGCCCCTTATCCTAATACATTGAATGCCAGCCCAGTACTGATGTCCCATCTGGAACCTTATTCAAAATAATGAGTGCTGAACACCCCCCTGTAAAAAACTGAGGGGCTTCCAGCCTAGCTAGATAGAATTTTGTAAATAATTCTATGTCATTGCAAATATTAATATGATCCACAGGCTTGTTTCACAAATGCAAGAAAACTGTGTTATATGCTAAACTTCAAAAATGTAACCACAGTGCACCCTGCTGGAAGAAAGCTAATAAGTAAAGAATTTTACAACTGTGTATGATCTCAAGTTTGGATACAGGAAGTCTGGGTTAGGATATTCTTTCTATTGCCCTAAGACATAGATACTTACTAGGTTTCACATGTGAAGTGTCTTTTATTGTTGTAGCTTCCTGGCAGGTGCAGATCACAAAAATGTTAAAATTGTGAGTTCTGTGAGCCTGGGAAACTTCAGCAGAAGTGTCAAGAATGATGTAATCTGAAATGACTAACAGGAATGTGCATTACCAATTTAAGGGCTATCTCAGAAAGTAAGAATGGCATTTTGTATTTTTCTTCAGATCAGACAACAACTCACCAGCACTTTGCTTTACTCTTTAAGTAGTTTATTTAGAACAGTGATTTCTCTTAGAGATAGATAGGAATGTAGCCAGATTCGTGCAGCTGTTTTCTATATTTATATCAGACTGTCCTACAATATTATTTTAAAGTATTTTCCTGTGATTTCTGAACTCTCTGTTATCAATGTGTTGAATTGACGAGTAGTGTCTTGTTTTTTATTATTTATTATTAAATATTTTAAACCTTTTAACGGTGTCTGGTTTGTGTGTAGAGATATTTAAGCTCTTCAGAGTACTTGCATGTGTTTGGTGACACTGTATATGCCACTCTTAAATAGCCTTCCAGTCTCAGTCACACTTACTATTTGGATAACAGTAAAGTACAGTTGTTTACACTTACCATAAATGTAGATGTTCGAGTGTATTCACTGTTGCAGTCATTACATTTGGGTTATCTGCTTGCAGGTAGCCCTCAGTCGGCCTGATTAACAAACTATTGGGTTCTGCGTTGGTTGCTGTCTGGCTTCTGGAAATAATATCTACCTTTACCATCCACTCTTCCACTATATCATGGTTTAGTAACTACCTATCAGGTCGACAACAAGCAGTACTATGGCAAAATCAATTGCCCTCCCTCTTACCAGTCTCCATTGGTGTCCTTCAAGGATCCATTCTTGGTCCTCTGCTGTTCTCCTTATTCACAAACCAGATAGCAACATCTTCACTCTCTGCCAAAGTAATACAATATGCATGGCACCACTATTAGATGTGCCGCCCCAAATATGAATGAACTACAAACCATAACTCAACAAAACTTCACCTCAGCAGAAACATGGTTCGCCAGCATAAAACTTCTTCTTAATCCCAAAAAAAAAAAAACAACCTAGTCATATTTGGCCTTGGTAGACCACCTCAGCAATGCAATGATCTAACTATAGTCCCTAAAGATAACATCACAATCACTCCAACTGCACACACAAAACTGCTAGGGGTAATTATTCACAACAACCTCAGATTTGACCTTTGCATAGCCCAAACAATCAAGAAAGTAAACAAAAAACTGTGTCTCCTTTATAGAAGCAAACAATTCATGACCAAGGAGACCAAATCCACAATTGCAAGGACTCATCTCTTATCTGTCCTACTGTATGCCACCCCTGTAATGAAAAATCTTTGTCACTCCGAACTCACCAAAATGGAATCTTGTTACAACAAGATTGCCAAGTTTGCTACTGAGACCTCTCATAGATCCCATCACTGTCTTGCCCTAAAGCAACTCAACTGGGTTGAGCTGCCCCAACAACTGATACTTCAGCAACTCTATATAACACACAAGCTGTACTACCTGCCCAGCAAAATCCCATCACTACAGCAACTAATTCAACCCTGCACAACCACCAGAACCTTAAGATCCAAGAGCCAAACCTTTTAAATGTCATCAAACATAAAAATGATGCAGGTAAGTCTCTCTTTGTCTGAACCACAGCCAAAGTTTGGAATCAACTCCCAAATCACATCACTGCTACAAGCTCTCCCCTCCAATTTAAAAACCTCCTCAAAAGCCACTTTGCAAACAGCTGGCTCTGTTCCTGTGTCTCCCCAGGTTAAACCAACCCACTGCACTGTTGCTAAATGCAGGAATGCATCTGTTGATAATCACCTATTACTACCTCTAGTTATGCAAGTTTGACCTGCTTACCCCAAGCACACAGACTTTTCTTAATGTACTCCTACTAAAACATTTTTTTTGCTTTTCTCTCATATACCATGTGACTTCTAATACGTCAATCTACTAGATACACAACATACATCCACCACTGCTACATAAAACTCTTGTACTGTTTTTCCCAATATTGTACTACTCTCAATCTCTCAATGTACTGCAGATTTACGTACTGCCAGTAATTGTAAAATTCTGCCAACAATATACTGAAATGACTCTGAAACAAACTTGTATATAGTCCTAATTGTAAGAAGTCAATATCTGACATTGTACTACTTATTAACCAAATACCAAAACTGTAAAACTCTGCCTACCACATGCTGAAATGAACTACCAAAATGTATAGCTCTAACTACCACATGCTGAAATGAGTCTATAATATACCTGTATATTGTACTGTTAAAATGAAGTTAATATTTGACTAATGCATGCTGGATTGTAATGTATTACTATTGCATGCTGATTGTATTAGATGTAATGAAATCCTAACCTGTACTGTATCTGGAGCTTTTCTCCCCGGGCCTCCACTGAAAAAGGACCAGTGTCCAGTCGGACTTTCCCGGTTAACAAAAGTAAAATAAATAAATAAAATAAATAAATACATTTTAAGCATAGTAAAGGAAAGTAGAGGTATAGCCAAAAGAAGTTAGGGGGCTGGAGGGAGGGTAACCAGGACTGCAACAGTGAATACACTCGAACATCTACATTTATGGTAAGTGTACACAACTGTACTGTTCTTCGTGTTTCACTGTTGCAGTCATTACATTTGGGTAGATTCCCAAAGCTAAGGTTGGGAGGAGGAAATTAGATAGCATTAGGACCAGCTAGAAGGCCCTGCAAGACTGCAGTGGCAAAGCCAGCTCTGGATTTAGAGAAAATTGGCAAATGATAATGCTTGGTGAAAGTATGTACAGAACTCCAGGCAGCAGCTTCTAGGATGTCCCTGGTAGGGACGCCTCTGAGAAAGGCTGTAGAGGTAGATGCAGCCCTGGTGGAGTGAAGTCTGATCCCCTGGGGGATAGGTTTTCCATGGTGCTTATAGCAGAAATGAATGCAATTGCTTATCCATTTAGAAATGGTTTGCTTTGAAATAGCCTTCCCCTCTGCCCCTGCAGCAAATGTCACCAGCAGTTGTTCAGATTTCCTTTGAGGTTTAGTCCTGTCCAAGTAGAATCTAAGTTGTCTGTGCACATCTAAGGAATGCAGTATCCATTCCCCTTTATTCTGTGGATTGGGAAAGAAGGTTGGCAAATGAATGGACTGATTAAGAACCTCATTGGATACCACCTTGGGCATGAAGGATGGATTGGTTCTAAGGGACACCCTGTCCACATGAAAGATGATGAAAGGCTCCACTGCCATAAGGGCCTGTAATTCAGATACTCTACTAGCTGAAGTGATTGCTAAAAGGAAAGCTGTTTTCCAAGAAAGAAATTTTAAGTTTGCAGTAGCAGCTAGTTCGAAATGAGGTAGAGTGAGTTTCTCCAAGACAAAGTTAAGGTCCCAGGCTGGGGTTGGAGCTCTCCTGGGTGGTCTCAAAAGTTTGCCCCCCCCTGAGGAACTGCTTGAGCAGTGGACAAGAGAAGAGGGGAGGTTTTGTGTTATAATGAACTGAATGGCTGAGGTGTGGATTTTAATGGAGAAAGAAGACAGGCCCTTGTAAAGCACCTCAGTTAAGTATTGTAACATCTGAGGTAAATTGGGTGCTGCTGTGCTCATCCCTTGAGATTGGTTCCAGGCAGAGAATCTTTTCCATTTTTCAGCATAAGATTTTCTAGTACTAGGCCTCCTTGCCTCTAAAATGATATTAATCACATGTTTGCTGAGGGATGGTAAAGGAGAGATTAAGTAATTAGCCAGGCTGCAAGGTTAGAAGCTGAGGGTGCAGAATCTGGTTCTCCTGCTGAGACAGCAGGGAAGTATTCTGAGGCAAGTGCCATAGAGATAACCGTGACACACTGCACAGGAGGGGGTACCAGTGTTGGCGTGGCCAGTCTGGAGCAATCAAAATCATCCTTGGTTTGTCCTGTTTGATTTTTAGTAGTACTTTGGAGAGCAGAGGCATAGACTGATAGGTTTTTCCAACTGAAAGACAGAGCATCCACTTTCCAGGCTTGTTTATGGGGAGTCCTTGTGCAAAATTTGTCCAATAGGTAGTTCTGGGGATAGGCAAGGTATGATAGGAATCATTGTTTCTACATCTTGAGAATGTTGACACCATAGGCTTTTTATATACCACTGTAGTTTCCTCATATGCAGTCTTGCATATGGAATTAGAAGAATGCAGGAGGCCATGAACCACAAGGCTTGCAGTATTTGTCTTGCAGATAGCATGGTTTTTGTGGCCACTTGTTTGAAGTAGGTTGTCAAATGGATTTGTTACTGTGGATATAACAGCAAAGAGATAGATAAAAGTATTGAGGAAATGTACAATGGACGTAGCTCTAGAGGTAATCCCTATTTTTCAAGCAATAGTAACTATGAAACACGAGCTACTGAGAGACATAATAACAAAGTTAGATTTCCATTGACCTATTCCAGTGACTCAAAGAGGTTTTGTGAGATCTTTGAGAAAAACTGGAATATTTTGAGATCTATCTATGAATTAGAGGGACTTATAGATAATAAACCTAGTTTCTCTTTTAAGAACAAGAACTCATTAAAAAAACAACTTTGTTACAAGACATCTTTTAACAGTTATGGGAAGGGCCAGCTATCACAAAGAACTGGTACATTTCCATGTAGGAGATGCACAGCATGTAACTTTTTATATAGTAAATCTTCTTTCCATCACCCAGTTTCTGGCTTTAATATCAACACTGATTCTTATGCAGATTGCAGGACCCAGTTTCTAGTGTATTTCTGCTTCTGCAAAAATTGTTAGGCTTTTTAAGTGGGGAAAACCACCAGGATGCTCAAAGAATGCATACAGGAACATATTAGAGACATTGCAAAATCAAAAGAAACTAGTGCTCTAGCTCAACATGTCCAATCTAATGGCTCAGAGCATGTTTTTAATTTTATGGCACTTGAATTAGTTGAACCCAATATCCGTGGGGGAGACATCAACAATAGAGTGGAAGAAGTCGAACAAAAATGGATATTATTATTAAAGGCAAATAGATTTCCAGGTCTTAATAGTGCAGTATCACTTAAACCATTTTTAAAAGCAAGGCCTTTGAGGCATTGATGGAATGTTATTAAGTCATCCAAATATAATAAGTACCAAATGTGTAAATATTATATCTTTAAGAAATATATATATATATATATATATATATATATATATATATATATATATATATATATTCAGTTATTTATTGACTATAAAAGGAGTCACTAAAGTTTGATATCTGAAGTATGTATAAATAAATGCTTAGTTATTTATTGCATTATACACTTTATATTAATACTCTGTTTTGTTTAGTTTTTTTAATGTGATGTATAATTTATACTTGAACATATTATATGAATCTGTACTTAGTTAATTGAGCATAACTAATGATGTCATTGATGAACAGCTTCCTGATTGGATATGCACTATTTTAAATTTCAGAGTTTGTGTGGTTTTACTAGAGTCTGATGAAGCGATTTGCTATCTGTCGTGAAAGCACTTACTTTCAATACAGTTTTTATTGTTTTAAACAGCCATGGTCAGTTCGCCTTTTCTTTTCTTTTTACTTGGATGCTCTGAGGTGAAAACTGAGCATTTACCCAGCCTGGATACTTTTTTCTTAGGTGTTTAGAGTTGACAGGTCCAGGATAGGATGCCATGAATTGTCTTTTCTGGGTACCAGGAAAAGTCTTGAGTAGAAACCTTGTCACTTTTCCTCTTCTGGTACCAGTTGAATAGCCCCCCATGCTTAAGAGAGAAAGCACTTGTTTTTGGGCCTCTGCCCACTGATTTGTGGGTAGGTCCGGCCACCTGCTTGGTGTTGGCAACATGTGGAAGTGACATCTGTATCCCTGGGACACTATATTTAAAACCCATTTGTCCTGGGTAATGAGTTCCCAATTCTTTGCATGAAGAGCAATTTTTCCTCCCCAAAGGGGCAGTCAGTTGATAAGTGCTTGGAAATTTTAAAAGGAAGTCATTGAGACAGTTTACCATAGGGGGAGTCTTATTATTCCCAGATTTGGAAGTGGAGGCCCCCCACTGCTTAGTTCTGTGTGTCCCCTGGGACTGAAACCTGGGGTTTTTGCTCTGTCTGGGTTTGGCTTGAGAAGACCTGGAAGGGGCTGGAAAGGACCAATTCTTAGAGGGCCAGTGTCTACTAAATCTCGGAGGCTGAACTTGTAAAAAATCTTTAACAGTTTGCATAGATTTAGCTTTATCTTCCATCTTTTTAAGAACTTCCTCAGCCTTGTTGCTACTAAACAGGCGGTCCTGATTTAAAAAAGCATCCAACAATTTAGCTTTAACATGATCAGGCAAAGATTGCTCCTTAAGCCAAGCATGCCTTCTGAGCACAGACCCAGTAACAGCAGCCCTGCAAGAGGCCTCTAATGAATCAAAACCACATTGCAAAGTATGTTTTCCAACTTGTTCAGCAGAATGCATTAAATCCAGTAATTCTTTATTTTACACACAGTCAGGAATCAACATAATTTTCTGTTTAAGCAGTCCAATAACATATTGCTGATACTTTAACATATGAAACTGGCAGTTTAAAGCCCTAATGGCTAAGGTTGCAGAAGTGTAAAGCTTCTTACCCCATCTATCCAGCGCCCTGGAGTCTCTATCAGAAGGGGTAGGATTTTTAGCAGTAGAAGCTTTAATGCCCTTGGGCCCCTGTGAAATAGTCTCTGGATCTGCAATAGGATTTTTAAAAAAGGAACTTGTGGGACTCAGGGACCCTGTAGTATCTGTCAGGTTTTCTGGGAGCAGGAGGCAGGGAATCAGGGGCCAAACTAGATTCTGAAAAAGCATCATCAACAATGTCTAGTGCAGGAGGAATAGCTAAAGGCCTATGCTGAAGTAGGAGAAGGAAATCCCTAAGCCTCTTTTTTGAATCAGAAAAATCCTGGCTTTCCCAGTGGAAATTCTCCCTTAGAGTATGTAAGGTTTCCCCAAAAGAAAAATCCTCAGGAGGGGAAGCAGAGGGAATGGAGTCCTCTGCATCAGAATCTTCATAAGTAGATAAGGGCAAATCCAGATCATTAGAAGAATCAGGAAAAAAACAGAATCCTGATCAGAAGATTCATAATAAACTTCAGTCCTAGGCCTCTTAGAAGGGGGAGGGGGTTGGCTACCCCCTGATTAGAGTTATTAGATCTTCAGACATTCTTATCATTTGTTTTTTAGGCATAGAGGCCTGAGCATGTGGCCTAGGCATTGGTTCTTTAGGCATGGATCGAGATTTAGGCCTAAGTAAAGAAGGAGGCGTCGGTTTAATATGCAAGTCCGTAGGCCTGAATACACCCTCAGAAGCCGGTGCCTGCACAGCAGCTCCGGACCCATCCAAGGTGGAGACATCCACGGGTTCCATAGTTGAAGCATCTCGTGGCATATTGGACTCTGAATGGGTCTCAGTAGAGGCCTGCGAATCAGAAGTAGCAGGTATCAGGGGCTGTGAAAGTGCCTCACTGAGTACCGGTAAACTGGCGACTGGCTTAGGAGAAGTGTCGGTGGCGGTTTTGGACCTCGGTGACCTGTCTCTGTCTTTATCTTTGCGATTTTTAGGAATCCCAGTAGTCGGATGGCTAACCAAAGACATTTCTGGATAATTAAACCGAGAACCAAAATATTTAGAGGCGAAAATATACTGACAATGGATAGTGCGCTGATTAAATAAAGCACAAAACTGACAGCAAGGTATGTCCATGGTCAGGGCCTAGGCAAGGAATACAGTACGAATGAAAATCTTTATGAGGTATTTGCTTTCCACAAGTAATGCAATTATTAACTTTTACTGACATCAGTAAGGAGCAAGAAAAAGTTTCCCCAATGGGGTACAAGCTGAAACTTGAAAACGAAGATTTCAGGAGTCGGCTGACCGGCACTTGCGAACTGCTTCTGCTTCGGGCACTGCATGGCAAGAAAGACTGATGTAATGGTGTCGGCTGCATGTTTTATACCCCTGATGACCTGACATCATGGAAGAAGGGACAGCAACTGATGCAGGACCCAAGACTTTGTTAATCAGGCTGACTGAGGGCTACCTGTAAGCAGATAACCCAAATGTAATGACTGCAACAGTGAAACATGAAGAACATCATTACACAGTAGAATTGGACACCCTTTGGTAAGGGCCTTTAGAGTAGCTGATAAGAGTAGTTGGTGGCAGGCGGTACTACCATATAATCTGGGCAGAAGGGGGTATAACTGGAAAACCTGTGCCAGCCTTCCCCAGGAGTGTCTGTGTATTTGTATATAAACCAGACCTTTGTCATGTATTCTCTTGTAATCTTGGTATCTAGTTGCCAAGATTTTTAGAAAATGAATTATTTTTAATGATAATAAGAATGCATTTTAGAATTTCCTTATATGGTGATTTTCCTGTTAGGAAAGGTTCACAGGAAGTCATGAATGAACTCCCAGCAATGTTTTGTTATATTAAAGGATCTTTTGAAGACCTAGCAGCTGTTTGATTTCTTCATCTGCTTATTTAAGTGGTTTTCATTCTTGGATGTATTCTCTTGTGTTCCTCATGTAGGACACTTGTCAGCTACTTGGGCAGGGACACGAAGCACTGGTTGGACAGAGAGGGTACTGGAGGTTTTGGCTTGACTAATCAGCTGAGATCTGAACCCTATAGCTGCACCAGTGGGGAGTCTTATTGGGGATCTGGAGAGAAAGGGAGAAACCAGACTGACTGTGATCTCTGTGTGCTCTTAAGGGAAATTGTACTTTACTGAGTGTGTACTTGTTATCCTCCCAATGTGGAAACCCCTCACTGGTGTTAGTGGTGAGGATTGAGGCTCTGTGATTACTGGGCCAGTGCATGAGCATCACCATATTAATTGTATGGCAGTGATGGGATATCCACATCAAATATTAATTGGTTGATAGTGGTGAGATAGCCACATCACAAAATAATTGGCTAGCAGTGGTGTGGATAGTGAATTCCTGTAGCTTGTGTACAGTGATCACTGAATGTGTTTTTGTACTCTAAATCAGCCATGAAGTGAACATTTAGAGTTCAGATCACAATTGTTTTATTTCTTTTGTTAGCTTAGTCAGGGAGAGCAGGCAAGCATGTCAGAAGAGGGGAATGGCAAGCTGACAAGGAGCCAGTTGGCTGAGATGTGCCAGGCTAAAGGACCAGTGCATGGAAACCTGACTAAAGCAGACATGATTGCAGCTTTGGTCACAGCTGCATCCAAGAATAGCAACCAGGTGGATAAGCAGCCTTTCTACAGAGGACTTAAAATCCATCTGGAACTAAAGAGACTTGAGTTGGAGGCCAAGCATTTGGAAATAGAAGCAGCAGAGAGACTGAGGCATCAAGAGAGTGAGGAAAATGAGAAACTGTGACATTTGCAGTCTGATGAGAATGAGAAACTGCTACACCTGGAAGCTGAGGAGAAGGAGAGACAGAGGCAACATGAAAAGGAGATGCTGACTCTTCACGAGAGTCATGGAGGTAATGGGGAAGGGAGTAATTGAACCCCAGAAGTAACAGAAGTCAGTAAATTTCTTCCTCTGTTTACAGAGGGGGATAATTTTGATAGTGTCATTCATATGTTTGAGAGGGTATGTAAACAGTATGATGTTGACCAAAGGCTCTGGGTACAGTTTCTAACCCTCTTATTCCATGATAAAGCTGTAACTGCCTTGACCAAACTGTTCAACAATAATTTCTTAAATTATAATGCTGTAAAGAATGGTTTGCTAGATTTTTTTAAGCTAACACCTGAAGCTTATAGGAAAAAGTTTCATGAGCATTGACGCAAGGCAGATGAAAGTGTGTGTGAATATGTTGCTGAACTAAGCACTTATTTTCATAGGTGGGTGAGTAGATGTCAGGTCACCACTTTTGAAGGGCTGGCAGACCTTTTGGTGAGGGAGCAAACCCTTAGCACTTTGCCTGAGGAGATGAGGATCTGGTTAGCTGATAGACAATGCGCTACTGCAGATGAGTTGGGGAAGAAGGGAGACCTATACCTAGCAATCGAGGCATCCCTGCACAGGAAAGGGACACCCAGTGCTGCTCATGGGTCTAAGGGAACCCATGGTGGGCAGCCCAGACTGCCCAACAGAATCTGCTAGTAGCAAGGGAAGCCACTAGTCCAAGTACACATCCAGGACCTAGGGTTAAATATTTTGAATGCAACCAGTGGGAGCCATGTAGCATATAGATGTACACAGAGGCAAGGTGAGGAACAAAAGGTGAGGGAGCCAGTAAATGGGAAAGACAAAATGCCAGTAGTAGGTTGTCTTGAGACAACAGGGATACCAAACTACCATCCTGCAGATGTCCTGATAGGAAAGGATTTTGATGAGGCAGTACCATGTGCAGTTACATGCAGTCAGGCTTGGAGACAAGCATGTGGGTCTGGTCACCTGGGGGAGACCCAGACAGACCACGTACTTGCAGCCAGAACTGGTGAGGTGGTTACTTCAGGGAGGGAGCTACCCTGGTGCAGTGAGACTGAAGGTGAGCCACATCTGCTTGTGGGTACTGATGTTCCCTTGGACAGAGTGACAGGAAATATGGAGGAGAATAGTAGTAGCCAGGCTGACAGTGAGGCACCACTGTCAGAGGATACCAGACTTCCTGTGGAAGGGGAGCTGGGAAGGGTTACAAAGAGAAATCTGAGACAAGCTCAGCTCATAGCCCTTACATTACAAGGCCTTAGGCAGGTAGCTAGTGAGGCACCTGATTCTCAAGGGAAAGGAGAATCTGTATACTGGGACAATGGGTTACTGTATACAGAGTAGACCCCTGAGGGAGGGCTAGAGGGTGAGAGAATACAGATGTCAGTAGTGCCTAGAGCCTACTATTTGGCACTTCTAGCCATAGCTCATGATATTCCCCTTTGCAGGTCAGATGGGCATAAAATGTACAAAGAGATTTATTATGCAAAACTTTTATTGGCCTGGGATTTCCAGAGATGTAACAGGGCACTGCAGGACCTGTGAGCAGTGCCAAAAGGTAGGCAAGGCAGGAGACAAGGTGAACACTCATTTAATGCCTTTGCTTATGATTGAGGAGCCATTTCAGAGGGTAGCTATGGATATTGTGGGGCCTCTGAGTAGTCCAAGATCCACAGGGAAAAAGTATGTCCTAGTGGTAGTAGATTATGCTACAAGATACCCTGAGGCAGTGAGTCTGCCATCCATTGAGGCAGAAACAGTGGCAAATGCTTTGTTAGAGATGTTCAGCAGAGTAGATTTCCCAAAAGAAATACTGACTGACAGAGGTGCCAATTTCATGTCAGACCTGCTGACTTATCTGTGGAAGTACTGTGGGATGATGGACCTAAAGACCACCCCCCTACCATCCCCAGACTAATGGTCTTGTTGAGAGGTTAAACTCTACACTCGAGTCCATTCTACAGGCATTTGCAAACCAGTTTAAGAGGGAGTGGGACAAATGTTTGCCCCATCTGTTGTTTGCTTACAGAGAGATTCCCCAAGAATACATGGGTTTTTCACCCTTTGGATTGCTGTATGAGCATATGGTGAGAGGACCACTAGATCTAATTTGAGATGAGTGGGAGGGTGAGTGTGAATCTCATCAGGAGTCTGTTGTGGCATATGTCCTAAACCTCAGGACAAGGCTCAGGGAAATCATGGGCTAGGCCTAGGAGAACCTGGCAGAAGCCCAACATCAGAAAAAGGTCTTGTATGACAGGAATGCTCAAGCTAGAGAGTATGCTATAGGGAAGCAGGTAATGGTTCTCATTCCTGTCAGACACAACAAGCTGCAGGCAGCTTGGGTGGGACCTTACAAGTTGGTAAGGAAGGTCAGTGATTTTAACTACATGGTGGAAGTGCTAGGCAGGAGGCAGGTGCACAAATTGTACCATGTTAACATGATGAAATCTTACCATGATAGGGAGGCCCTTGTGCTGAGTATTTGCAGTGGATTGCAGGAGGAGTCTGAGGGAGATCTGGTGAATTATTTCCTCAGTGAGCTCGGACTGACACTTAAGTGGAAGGGGTAGCAATGTCCCAGCAGCTATCACCTAACCAGGTTTGAGAAATCTGAGCAGTGTTACAGGAGTTTGGGGACATGTTCACTGGGAAACCAGGGTGCACCCACCTGGTGGAGCACCAGGTAGGTACAGGACCCCAAAGGCCTATTAGGCAGATCACTTACAGGGTGCCTGAGAGAGTCAAACAGACTCTGAGGGAGGTGATACAGGAAATGTTGGAATTAGGGGTAATTCAAGAGTCCCTGGGCCTCCCCAGTGGTGTTGGTGCCAAAGAAGGATGGTAGCACCAGGTTCTGTGTGGACTACAGGAAATTAGTCAAACAGAATCAGATGCTTACCATATGCCTAGGACAGATGAAGCCCTAGAGCAGCTGGGTGGGGCTAAGTATCTTATCACCATTGATCTTACCAAAGATTATTGGCAGGTGCCCTTGACTCCCGGTGCTAGAGAGATGTCAGCCTTTGTGACTCCTTTAGGCTTGTATGAGTTCACAAAGATGCCCTTTGGGATGAAAAATGCCCCTGAAACTTTCCAGAGGCTGGTAGATCATATCCTAGCAGGAGCAGGAGATTTTGCCCTTGCTTACCTAGATGATATTGCCATCTACAGCCATTCCTGGCAAGGGCACCTTCAGCAAGTCAGGGAGGTGCTGGGCAGACTACAGAGTGCAGGGTTGACCATTAAGCCCAGCAAATGTGAGGTGGGTATGGCAGAGGTCACCTACCTGGGACATAGAGTGGAGAGTGGTAAGATCAGTCCAGAACCTGCCAAAGTGGAAGCCATTCAGGCATGGCCTGCACCTGTTACCAAAAAGCAGTTGAGGGCATTCTTAGGGATAGCAGAGTACTACATAGAGTTTGTCCCCAATTATAGTGCCATAGCTGCTCCAATCACAGACCTGACAAGGAAAAACAGGCCAGATACGATTGCATGGACTGCAGCATATGAGCAGGCATTCCAGAAGCTTAAAGAAACTTTGGGAGGACCCTCTGTGTTAGCCATTCCAGATTGCAGCAAAGAATTTGTTGTACAGGTGGATGCTTTGAACGATGGGGTGGGGGCTGTACTTAGCCAAATTTCTTCAGAGGGAGAAGAGCACCCAGTGGTTTATGTCAGTCATAGGCTCCAACCCAGGGAGGAATGCTATGCAGCTGTAGAAAATGAATGTCTAGCCATAGTGTGGGCACTACAGAAACTTCAGCCTTATCTGTATGGAAGGAAATTCACTGCAGTTACAGATCACAATCCCCTAGCATGGCTACATTGAGCCAGCCAGCAAAATGCCAAGTTGCTAAGGTGGAGCCTAGAGTTGCAAGCATATGGTATGTCAGTGCAGCATTGCAGTGGGATTAGCAATGCCAATGCAGATGGGCTCTCAAGACAGGGAATGGGGTAAGGTATACCCATATAGACCTAACCTTCTCAAGCAACGTATCTCAAGGGTCACTTGAAAAACTAGCTTGAGTTCTCGAGGGGGGAATGTGAAAAACTGAGGGGTTGTCAGCCTAGCTGGATAGAATTTTGTAAATAATTCTATGTCATTGTAAATATTAATATGATCCACAGTCTTGTTTCACAAATGTAAGAAAACTGTGTTATGTGCTAAGCTTCAAAAATGTAACCACAGTGCACCCTACTGGAAGAAAGCTGGTAAGTAAAGAATTTTACAACTGTGTATGATCTCAAGCTTGGAGACATGATGTCTGCACTAGGAAATCCTTTATATTGTCCTAAGACATAAACAGTTACTAGATTTCACATGTAAAGTGTATTTTATTGCTGTGGCTTCCTGGCAGGTGCAGATCAAAAAGAAATGTTAAAATTTTGAGTTCAGTGAGCCTGGGAAACTTCAGCAGAAGTGTCAAGAATGATGTAATCTGAAATGACTCAGCAGTAATGTGTATTATCAATTTAAGGGCTATCTCAGAAAGAAAGAATGGTATTTTGTATTTGTCTTCAGATCTGACAACAATTCACCAGCGCTTTACTTTGCTTTGTAAGTAGTTTAATTAGAACAGTGATTTCTCTTAGCGATAGATAGGAATATAGCCAGATTAGTCTAGCTGTTTTCTATATTTATGTAAGAATGTCCTACAATATTGTTTTAAAGTATTTTCCTGTGATTTCTGAACTCTCTATTATCACTATGTTGAATTGATGAGTAGTGTCTTGTGTTTTTATTATTTATTATTAAATATTTTAAACCTTTTAACTGTGGTTGGTTTGTGTGTAGAGATATTTAACCTCTTAAGAGTACTTTTATGTATTTGGTGACGCTATATAGACCACTCCTAAATAACCTTCCAGTCTCAGTCACACATACTATTTGGATAACAGTATCATTGCACAGTAGAATTGGACACCCTTTGGTAAGGCCTTTAGAATAGCTGATAAGAGTAGTTGGTGGCAGGTGGTACTACTGTATAGTCTGGGCAGAAGGGGGCATAGCTGCAGAACCTGTGCCAGCCTTCCCCAGGAGTGTCTGTGTGTTTGTATATAAACCAAATCTTAAAGTGTGTGTGTGTGTGTGTGTGTGTGTGTGTGTGTGTGTGTGTGTGTGTGTGTCAGCTGCTTGGGCAGGAAGACAAAGTACTGTTTGGAAAGAGAGGTACAGGAGGTTTTGGCTTGACTACTCAGCTGAGATCTGAACCCTAGAGCTGTGCCAGTGGGGAGTTTTATTAGAGATCTGGAGAGAAAGGGAGAAACTAGCCCCAGACTGACTGTGATCTCTGTGTGCTCTTAAGGGAAATTGTACTTTACTGTGTGTGTACTTGTTATCCTCCCAATGTGGATGCCCCTCACTGGTGTTAGTGGTGCGGATTGGGCTCCTTGATTACTGGGCCAGTGCATGGGCATCACCCCCCCCAAAAATGACTGAAAACACAGGAGAAGAGAGAATCTCAAGTGGTACGCTCCCCTGCAGCCCATACCCTCCAAACTTGTATATATACCAAGTCTGATATTGCCATACCACAGAAAATATTCAGAGAAATGGCATATTGGACTTTATATATGTAAGTCTGATCTTTCAGCCATTCAGTCTTCCTGTGTCAGGACTTGCTCTACTGGGGGCCAACATTTCAAAAGATCTACAATCTTTTTATATTACACAATGCCCATTCACTGGTCTCCCATCCCAACTGTTGCTTACTGGTCTGATGGACTAACTTCATATGTGTGATATTCCAACATTTTTTGTTGTTTTTGCATTTTTACAATTGTTTACAATGCCACTTATACACCGCTGTTCCTTTATTTCACATTTATCCCTGGGTTGTTGTTTACCCTTGTTTCTCCCCATATATTAATTTTCATGCTCCCAGTTGTTACATCGGCAAGTATTTTTTAAGGGCGGATATAAGCCCAGGTATAAATGATAAGATTTCTGTGAAAAGTTACTTAAATTGTGTTAATAATTAATTATAAACATTTTTACAAACATACATATATACATACATCTTTTTGATAGATAGAGTTCATGTTTACATTTGTATTTATATGGTTACGTAGATGTATGTATGTATGTATATTTATACTTGTTTTTTCAGTTTACACTAATTAAGTATTAATTGAGGAAATAATGTCATAATTGATGTTTTTACAAAAGGAAATGATTGTAATTATTCTTTAGTTCTGAAGAAGTACTGTAATAAACGGGACGAATGAGCTCAACTTTACTCTGGCTCCAGTATGGTTTGTTTTTGCATCAGCAAGTATTGCTTATTTTTTCTAAGACGTGGTCATTAACTTATGCTCACTGCAGTTTATTGTGCATCAATAGGTAGTTATGAATATATATATATATATATATATATATATATATATATATATATATATATATATATATTGCTTACCTTGGAGGTTTCCTCTTTTTCCCTTTACTGCATTATCCATCATTCTTGGGGGAATAATTTCAGTTCATCCCACTGTTTGCAAAGTTTTGAGGTTGTGTTCTATGGCATATGTTTTGCAAGGTAAGGATCTGTTTCATTCAATAAATCCCCCCTGCACTGCCCACAGACACCTGCCTTTCAGTATCAATTCTTTGCTTATATAGTGCTTCTTCTTTCTTTCTTCCATTGCTTTCAGTCACTCTGAAGTCCAGCTTTCTATCTGTTTGACTTTGACATGCATTATAATTGCTTCTATCTCACTTGGTTAGTCTCTTGTTTGTCCAGCAGTTCACTTCTGAGTTGCCCAAACCATCTGACACAACATGCATCCATCTCCTTACAGCTCACCTTTGCATGTACCTGCTTCTGCTTTCTGTTTTGTATCTAAATCTCCCTTGGGAGAAGCTTCTTGTTCTTCTGCCCCTTTGATATATCTCTTCCCCTTACTTCCATTGCACTTTTTATCTCCTTTATCATCTATTTTTGATTGTCTCTAAAATTTGTTTATTCATGCACATCTCTTTTACTGGCATGCATCCCCTCTGTACTTCCTGGTCTTGTCCTCTTCCCTGCAGGGGTTTCAGCATCTGACATTTCATGACTTCCCAATAACTCTGCATCATCTCTATTACATCTAAGGTTGCTACCTCAGTCCATGTCTGACAGTTGATTCAGATTTTTTTCTGTCAGGGTTGTTTAGCTGTCTCTGCAACAATTGTGCAAACTTTTGAGCATTCTCCTAATTGTGTAGCCTAAACCATTCCCTTTCCTGCTGTACTTCTAAAATTCCAGTGTATTTCAACCATGCAAGTGTTGTACTCATTCTTTGATCATTTAATATCTCCACTATGGCTTTCCTGCTCTTAAAGAGTATTTCTCAGTAATCTTTGGCCAGCTTTAAGAGCATCACTGCAAACTGGTTAACTCTGAGTCTTTTTGCTTGTCTTACTATTTCATTTTTCACAACAAAGGAATGGAAACATGTCAAAACATGCCTGGGTCTGCTTTATTCTGCTACTGCTTGCTGCATCCCCACTGTGTGTATCATTTCTATTAGTGTTTCTTGATTTCCTGGTATCACAAATCTTTCATGAAAACACTAAATTACAAGTTGTTGTAGTTCACTGTTGCTCACTCTCTGTTGTATTCTAATTGTCCTGAAGTTATTCCTTTTTCAGTGATTTTTCAAGATAATTTTATGTTTTCAGCCTTTTTATTGCCTTTTAGTTTCAGTATTCTGTGAATCTACTGGCTGCTACATCTCAGCTTTAATTGCTGCTTTATCTCCCTTTATATCTTGCAGGTTCTATTGTAGTTTTTCTACTTCTCTGTCTTGCTGCTCTATTGGTTCTTTCAAGAAACTCACATCTTGGCCTGCTGTGGTTATGTTTTCAAACAAAATGCACAGTTGATCCTCCTTATTTGCAACTTTAAAGGCAGCCAACTGTTCCCTGTTTTATTCCTGCTCACTCATGTTTCCTTCTGAGTTGCTTTTTCTCTCTGGGAATTCTTTTTTATCCAAATTTCTGCAGGCCCTGCTTAGAGCTTTGGAAATAAGCAGCCATCTTGGTTGAGCTCTCTCGCAACTTCCAATCATGATTTATTTTTCACTCAGTTTGCTCCCAATGACACACTAGCCTTTCTCATCACACAATTCTGACTTGGTTCTGTGGCAATGTGTGAGCTGACTGAATTTCATTGAAATAACTAGTGAAGTAAACAAAAATCAGTACACAACGGAGAAGTTTTCAGACATGGTTTCACCAGTTGTTCTGCTTCCTGCTTTGTGACGACTATTCACTCAGAAGACAGAGCACAGGACTTTTAACTTCTGTGGAACTAGGAAGCCAAAAAGAATTAAGAAGAGGCACACATACATGGACTTGATGGGATTCATAAGCAGAAATACTTTTACTGTAACCATAAACAGCCTGTCCCCAGAGTAGTAGAAAAAGTTGACAATTGAGGGGAGCTGAGTACTGTTGTGTTGGTATCGTAATACTACTGGAACAATAGGCTGCATTATTTGGAAGTGCTCACTGATTATTGCACAATGAACTCTGTGTATAATTTTTATGCTTTATTGCTCTGGGCTTATATTCTTTATGCTTTATTGCTCTGTGCTTTAGTATCTTCTATGGTAAGTTTCTGTATTCTGCATATTATGTTTATTTCCTTCACTCATAATAATGTGTAGAATACAGAAGCTTATTATAAAAGGTAGTGAACCAGAAAGCTATATAGAATGAAAGATGCTCCCCAAATGACAATGTGAAGTGAGTTTTTTCTTTTATTTGTATCATATTTTGAATGTGTAGACTACAGAAGCTATGTTATCAAAAGTCTTGATTGAAAAAGAAAGCATGAAGAGCATGCATTGAATGTGTACTGTTCAGTGAGAGAAATTTATATTAGTATCTGCTTTTAAAAATCTTTCCAAACAGTGCACATTTGGGGTGTGTGTCAATAACTGAAATGATTTGAAAAGATTATAATTCTGGTTATATTTTATCGTGTCACTTCTGTTTATACACTTTTTAAACTTGCTTTTCTTTTTTTCTCAATTATTTTTATTTTATTAAAGTTTTGACATCCAAACAATGTATAACATTAGAAATATATAAAAAAATTACATAACTAAAAAAAGAATATTAAAATACAACAAAAACAACTATTTACAATGGTGTCCATTGTACAGCAAGAGTTCTAAAAGAAAACATATATTGACATTAATTATGTAAGTATTAGCAACTGTTTATCTAGCAATTCTTTAAATTTCAGTCAAGTGTTATAGGAAGATGTGACTCTGGTTGTTGTTGTCTTGATTGTAATAAGTTCAAATTGTAAGTTTTTACTAAGTACTGGAAAAATTAAACTTGTGTTTCTGAGTGGCGCTATCCCTCAATCCTACTGGGGTGGGAGGAGTTACACTGCTATGTTGCAATTTTCATGATATATGCAGGGACTGTAGTCAATCTGGAACTTGGTAATATGTATAGCAGGAGTCCCAAGATTAAGCCATTTTGCCAGAAGACTGCAGAATATTTTCAGGCTATGACTAGTAAGAAATATCCATAGATCCTCAAATCTGGGTACTTGGATAGATATCTTAATTATTGTCAATGCTTAAAGAAAAAAAATCATTTTGTAGCCACAAACATTCTAGAAACAAAGAGATCTCAAAATGTTCCAATAAGTTACAGATGGTGATTCTTCTCTGAAGTAGTTTTCTGTGAAAAGTCATTACTTAACAGCTGACATAGGCCAGAGGATATCAGAGAATTATTTAAGTTGTTCATTATTATGCAGTTAAGTCTTTTTATTTGATATAAGACATGTTCTTCTATATTTTTGCTTCTATAAGGAAAATAAAATAAAATACAATAAAATAAAAAAAAAAATCCTGCAAAAATACAGAGGCACATGTTATGGGTATTTTGTAATGTCTTTCAGGACAGTTTCATTCTTCTGTCTTCATTTCTGTCATTAAAAAATTACACATATTGCAATTTAAACATTTATACATTCCTGGATTAATAACCCTGTTGTTATATGGAAGGGGGTTTAATTTTGCTTGAAACATATCTTTAAAGCTTTTCCCTTTTTTTGTACAATGTTTGTTTTAATGACAGATAGAAATGAGTTAACAGTTGGAGGGTATTTAATTAAAATACAAGGAAGATACAACTGTAAATCCAAATGTATTGTTTATTTAGGACTTTGTTTGTCCTGTAATTCTTTCTATGTAGGACGTACAACAAGAGAAATGAACAAGTGAATATATGAGCATAAGTATGCTGTTGCTGTAAAAGATGAAAAAAATGCATTTAGGAAGCATTATAAAAATAGTCCAGCATGTAAAGTTGACAAAGTTTGTTGTCTTGGATGAAGTGACTAATATTAACAATAGATATGATGCTGAAGAGGAGCTTGGGTGGAAAGAATATGTTTGGCAAGTTAAGCTAAATGCATGCTATCCACCTGGGCTGAATGACAGAGCTGATTTTGTGGCTTATCTCAAAAGGAGGAAGTTACATCATCACTAATTAAATCATGTGTCTTCTTTGAAATGTTTTTAAGTAATTGTGTTTTAATCACATTATTCAGTCTGAATAAGTCCTTTTATGGATGAAAGTGCTTACTGTGTATTGTGGATTGTGTAATACGTAGATTAAACTTTTATAGAACTACCTGGCTGCTACCTGTGGTTTCTTGAAGATTTTATTTGTTTCAGAGAGGTGTGTTTTTGATTTTGCTTGTTTTACATGGATGGCCAAGGAAGTTCCAGTTTTTTAACCCTGATTCCAGGAGGAATACTAACAGATACACCAAATGGTTCCATTTTACTAAATCAAGAAGGGAGAGTAAATCATTTTGCTGTATCAGCACTTCCTTCTGTTACCTGTAATGGTGGGGGTGCCTTTGTAAGATTTGATGAGGCACTAGATGGTTGGTTAGCATGTCCTTCTAATCCTTTTGATGGATTAAATGTAAATAGCAATGTTTCAACAGTTAAATTTAATTACTTGGAGATGTTCAGTCAGCTGGATAAAGATTTATTAAAATTAAAAAGACTGCAATGGGATAATGTCTATTTTGACTGCTGCCTAAAATCTCAGACAGTACCTAAAGGCCTGAGGGTATCTGTGATGCCAGCAGGCACAGAATATCCGTCAGAGTTTCTGAGTAAATGGGTAGAATTAAATCAAAGAACTGGATTGCAGTATGTTGAGATGTTATTAAACTTTAATAAAAAGAAAATGGAAGATCTCAATGTTAATATCCGGTCAGTCTTCTGCAAATTAAAAGATTCTCTAACCTCTGAGAACTTTGAATCCAAACTGACAGTAATTCAAAACAATTTGCACAAAGAAAATGAGGTTCTAAAAAAACGTAACATCGGCAAGTATCTGAGAGATAAAGGCGATTACGAAGGTGTGGGTGTAACGAAGCAGTTAGAGGCAGAAGGAGGATGCAGCATGTGATCTACTATGTTGAAAACAGCTGAACGTACCAATACGAAAGTGATGCAAGCAGGCGACGATGGATTAAGAAAATCCAAAAGATTAGCTCACAGAAATGAAAACGCTGGTGCCTCGAGTGAAGCTGTAATCGTAAATAACAATCCAAGAGACAATAATAGTTCTGAAAACACAAACAAGGGTTTTCAGAAAGACAATATGAGTCAGCTTGTGAGGGTGTACCAGCGCAATGGAAAGGACAAGAGAACTTGGGCAGAAGTAGCATCAGTGCCTTATAAAAATGCTCAGCGCAACACGAAGAAGAAACTCAACAAACGCTGAGAGAAAAAGGTACTTATGATGCTGCTTTTGTAATAGTTAATTTATCTACTATTGTTCTAAATGAAGAGCTTTGCCATGTATTAAAGAAAGGGTGGAACTTTGTTCCTGCTAAAAGGGCATACAAATGTAATACTATTAATGCACTTAGAGATTATGTAAGAAAATTGAATTTTAGGTTATTATTTCCTAATAAATTTAGTGAATATGGATGTTTTGTAAAACCAAGCTGCTATAATCCTGCTTTAAAGAAAGAGCTGGAACTGTTTCAAATGCTGTGCGTACAACAGATTATTGAGTTGTTAGAAAATAAACCTGTATTTAAATATTTTAATTTGAGTGTTAAGCAAAAAGAGTTGCTTAATGAATTGTTTAATAATGAAGAAATATTGGTTACCAAAGCAGATAAGGGCAGTGCATTAGTTATTTTAGATAGAAAGGTATATATAGAAAACATGCAAGAAATGTTGAATGATATATCTTTTTATAAAGTGCTATCCTTTAAAGAAATAAAAAAGACTATTTGTTCATAGATGGCCAAATTGAAGAATGGTTTCTGGTAGGGCGCATTACTCAGCAAATTAGGCATTTTTTAGAGGTTGAAGCTCGAAAAATTAGTTGTATATTTGGTCAGCCAAAGATACACAAAGATTTGGATAATCCACACATGCGTTCAATAGTTACTAGTATTGGAAGTAAAACAGAAGCAATGGCCATTTATGTAGATAAACATATGCAGCCTACTGTGGTAGATAATAAGGCTTATATCAAGGATTCTTTTGATTTTAAAAATAAAATTAAGCAATTAAGAATTAGTGAATGATTATCTTGTCACCCTTGATATTAAGTCATTATATACCATCATTCATAATGATGAGGGAATGGAGATTGTTAGGTTTGAACTTGTAAAGGCCAAAAACCTCTCCAAAGAAATGGTGAGCCTTATAATGGAAATGTTGGAAATGATTTTGAGCTATAATTTTTTTGAATTCAATGGAAGGATGTATAAGCAGACTAATGGTGTGGCCATGGGTGCTGCCATGGCCCCGAGTTATGCTAACATCTTTATGCAAGGATGGAAAATAATTCATTTATATGAGAGTACCTTTATGAAAAATATTATGTTTTATAAATGGTTTATTGACAAACACTTTAAAACGTATTAAACCAAATAACTGATAAAAATAAAAATAATAAACTCGGTGATAAACCAAACTGTGCTTTAATGCAGAAATTCAGAAAAAATCCAGTAAGTGCTTTTGTCTTTTCATACACAAGACTTCTTCAGCCTGAATTAAAACCTCTCACTTCATTCATTAAATACTGAAATATATCATCACTTGACATTCTCAATTAATGTCTTAAACCTTTCTTTATACAAAATCTTCTCTGTATGTATATTCCAACCATCCCAACTCCTCCTCAGCATTCAACTTGATCTCATAGTCAGGAAAATTTCCCAAAACCAAAAATTTAAAATTGATTTTACATCCCCAAAGCTATATGTAACAAGTTTGTAGCTAGAGGCTATTCAAATTAATTAGTGAGAAGTAAATTTAGTGAAGTCAAAAGAACTAGAGAAAATTTAGAATTTTTTTCTAAGAAAAATATCAACAATGACTTTGGAACTATGCAAAAGCCATCAAACAGATTATCAGAACAAATTGGAAAATTTTGAACATTGAAGTGAAGAAGTACTAGAAGCAGCCGGTAATGGTCCACACTTTCTGTACAAAAAGGGAAAGAGTTTTAAAAAGGTCTTTAGTACAAGAGGCAGGATGGAAAAATGTTTGGCATGCAATTTCTGTGATTTAATTTATGAAGGAGTCAGTGAAATTGTTATTAATGATGTAAAATATATGTCAACAAGGTTTACACATGCAAATCAAACTTTGTTGTTTATCTAATGGTATGCCAGTCTTGCATTGCATTCTTTGTTGGCCGTACTAGTAGGGAGCTGTTCAAAAGAATGTATGAACATAAAAGAGCTGTGGAAACTGGCAATGAAGCTAATGCTTTAGGTAAACATTACAAAATGGGGGGGTTGTAAAATCAATTTTAAATTTTTGGTTTTGGGAAGTATTGCTGACTATGAGATCAAGTTGAATGCTGAGGAGGAGTTGGGATGGTTGGAATATACATGGCAGGTTAAGTTAAACCCCAGGGCTAAACAACAGAGAAGATTTTGCAGCCTATTTGAGAAAGAAAGGGTTAAGACATTAATATTTAGTATTTAATGAATGAAGTGAGAGATTTTTATTCAGTCTGAAGAAGTGATTACTGGATTTTTACTGAAGTTCGGCTTTATTGACAATGTTTTTTTGTTTGGAGAGGTGAAAGCATTAATGTATTTATAAATTATTTGAATGAAGTATGTTCATATTTGAAATTTACGGCACTATATGACAGAGTGTCAACTATTTAGATTTAGTTATTTACAAGGAAGATGAAGGTCTATGTACCTCAATTTTCAAGAAAAAAGTACAAAATAATGCCTATTTACATTATGATAGCCCACATCCAAGAAAAACTAAGAAAAACCATTATTAAAGGTCAGCTCAAAAGAATAGATGCACTGACAGATAAGGATAGTGCTTTTATAAGGGAAAGTGGAGTCTTATGTGACAAATTTATTAACAGAGGATATCCAGAAAGTGTAGTGACAGAAGCCCTTAATGAAAGCCAACTGATGAGAAGTGATCAAATGACAGTGCCAGCGTCTAGTGGTAAATATAGTGATTTTAGTACAGCTATGCAGATAGAGAATAGTGTAGATACTTCATCAATAAAAAACATAATTAATAACAATTGAAAGTTACTTAAGTCGGATGTAGAGATATGTAAGGTTGTGGGAGAAAAGCCAGTATTTGTACAGTAAAAAGGGAAAAGCTTTAAAGATATGTTTCAAGCAAAATGAAACCCCTTTCCTTATAACAACAGGGTTATTAATCCAGGAATGTATAAATGTTTAAATTGCAATATGTGTCATTTTTTTAATGACAGCTATAAATGAGTTAACAGGTGGAGGGTATTTAATTAAAATACAAGGAAGATACAACTGTAAATCAAAATTTATTGTTTATTTAGGACTTTGTTTGTCCTGTAATTCTTTCTATGTAGGACGTATAACAAGAGAAATGAACAAGTGAATATATGAGCATAAGTATGTTGTTGCTGTAAAAGATGAAAAAAATGCATTTGGGAAGCATTATAAAAATAGTCCAGCATGTAAAGTTGACTTAAAGTTTGTTGTCTTGGATGAAGTGACTAATATTAACAATAGATTTGATGCTGAAGAGGAGCTTGGGTGGAAAGAATATGTTTGGCAAGTTAAGCTAAATGCATGCTATCCACCTGGGCTGAATGATAGAGCTGATTTTGTGGCTCATCTCAAAATGAGGAAGTTACATCATCACTAATTAAGTCATGTGTCTTCTTTGAAATGTTTTTAAGTAATTGTGTTTTAATCACATTATTCATTCCGAAGAAGTCCTTTTATGGATGAAAGCGCTTACTGTGTATTGTGGATTGTGTAATATGTGAATTAAACTTTTTTAGAACTACCTGGCTGCTTCCTGTGGTTTCTTGAAGATTTTATTTGTTCCAGAGAGGTGTGTTTTTGAAATGTGTAAAAGTGTAAGGTGTGCCCCACCATCCTATGTACACTTATAGTAACAGTCAGGTGTGCCCCCCCCCGGGTATAGAAATGTAGAAACAGTCAGGTGCCCCCCCCCCCACTATGCAGAAATGTAGCAACAGTTAATGCCAAATGGCCGATGGATACCCTGCAGACACAGCATGTAACCTGTTGGTGTACAACACAAAGGTCAGCACTGCAGTACAAACTACCTGGACTTGATCCACACATGCAATATAGATGGCCATACTAGGTATGCTCACACAGAGGAATGAAGGCAATGTCAGTCAACAACATACTGAAAGGCCATACTGGGCATGCTCACACACTTAAACACATGAAGGCCATGTCAGCAAACACCAGTGAACCAGACATATCTGGCAGTTGCAGTTCTTAGTGAAGACACATGTCTAGCACTTGCTCCTAAAGTATTTATTTACTTTGATATAGCACTTTTATTATACATAGTACCCCACCAGCCTAAAACCCCTTTTTCGATCACACACATCCCCCGGAGTCTTTTTAAAGTTTTTGTCTATTCCTTCTAGCATGTCGAGGGATCAGTTGCTAGTGTCCTCTCCTGCTCAGCTGGTGAATCTGGGAATATTGGGGCAATGTTACAATTGCCTCATGTACACAGCAACCCTCTCCTTCTCCCACAAAACACAAATACATGCGAGAGATGCAACTATATAGCCAAACTGGAGGCTGAGCTCTCTCAACATAGGACTGGCAAGACCAGACAGGAGGAGAAGGTAACCACACACACCACAAACCCAGTCTCACATAGTACTATCACAACTTCAAATCATACACATAAACACACAAAGACATACTCGGTGGCTCTGATCAAAAATCTACCAAAACAGCAGAGGCCACCAAAGCAGACACCCAAACAACTGCCACCTCAGGACACAACACATGCAACACATAGACCACATAGTCAGTGTGCCAAACAGTCACAGCCCTTAAGGCCAAACACAATGCCAGACACACTCGTCATTGGTGACTCCATAGTCAGACACACTGACGTCCCGCTCACCAGATTGAGTAAGGAGAAGGTCACAGTAAGCTGCCTGTCGGGCGCTAGAATCCGCCACATAACGCAAGCACTCAGGTCTCTCAACAGCAGGTACAAGTACGACTCGGTCATTGTCCACACTGGTGTGAACGACCTGAGACGTACCTCCATGGACTACATGAAAAGAGACATAGAGGAGCTCTCTGATTATGTAGCCCAGGCAGGTATGACCCTGACCTTGAGCAGTATCCTACCTTCACCAAGAATGATGCCACAATACAGAGACAAGATGATCAGCTTTAATAATTGGCTTAAACTCTGGTGTCATTCAAAGGGGATCCAATGTCTGTCTGCCTGGGATGACATGCTGGACAAGCCACGCTGCTTCGCAAGGGACGGCTTGCAGCTGTCACCCCTGGGCTTCCGGATATTGGCAAAGCCTCTTGCCACCCCATAGTGCCTTTTTAGGCAAGGCTCAAATTCTAAACCTACCACCCTAGAACACAAAAAGGAAAAACTAAGGGTAATGCTGCTCAATGCCAGAAGTCTCAACCTCAAGATGCCGAGGCCCTTCTCAGTATGGAGAACATCGATGTCTGTGCTGTGACTGAAACCTGGTTCAAGGCTCCTGAGAGCACCCCGGCACTATCAGGTTTTACCTCATATCATGCGTTCCGGCACCAAAATCCGGACACCACCAAGAAATGAGGGGGTGTGTCCATATTCATCAAGGACACCCACACCTCAAGGTTGGTGGCAACGCACGATGCATCGGAGACCATCCAGGTGCAATTAACCATACGCAAGACTGCTCTGCAATTTGTAGCATGTTACAGGCCACCCTCTCAAACTCAGGAACCTCACATAGCTTTCCTGAAAACACTGGAGGGGATAAATATATCTCCAAACACCATCATACTAGGTGACTTCAGCTACCCGAATATAGACTGGGATCACTACTCAAGCCCCAACACTCTAGCCCAAAGGTTCCTAGAGTTCATAAACTCAAATGTCATGGAACAACTAGTCACCATCCCCACAAGAGGAGAAAACATACTAGATCTCATCATCACGAACATGGGGTCACAATGTTCAACACCGGAAGTATACCCCTCACTGGTGAGATCAGATCATAAACTAATCTCACTGGAAGTCCACATCCCGCCCCCACCTGAGATAAAAAAGACCACAGTGAAGAACTTCTCAAAAGCCGACTTCACACTTCTAAAGACTAGTGTGGTCTCTTTTAAGGCCCCTGAGCCTGCGGAAACCATTACTCAAGCTGCTGAATCACTTACAAATGCCTTCTACCAGCACCTACAGGACTGCATGGATCAGGCAATCCCAAACAAAACAAAGACTCTTTGTACCAAAGGCAAGCGTCCAGTCTGGTGGACTCCAGCCATAATCAAGCTCTACAACAAAAGGAGGAAGCTACTACAAGATAGAGCAAAATCCTTAAAAGGGAAGACACCTTTGATCATTATAAGTAAAAAGCTAAGATCTCTCATAAAATCATCCAAGGCATATTTTGAGAGAAAAGTCGCTAAGGACTCAAAAGACAATCATAAGGCTTTCTTTAGCTATGTTAGAAACCTGGGAGGAAACTCCCAGATATGCTCAGAATTAGTTCAAAATGATGTAAAAATCACTGAACCTACAGACATTGCCAACATACTGGCTGACAGGATCAGTGCAAACTCCCCCCCCCCCCAAAAGGAGAGATATCTATACCAAGGGATTGTAGCCCCCCAAACATCTCTAATGCTCAGGTGAGACCTGCTCTCTCCAAGGCAAAAAACACAGCATCCATGGGACCAGATGGTGTCCCGGTTGTGTGCTCCACGAACTCAATGAGGAATTAAACCCGCAGTTAGGGCAGCTGTTTAATCTTAGCCTCACCTCAGGTTGCATTACCCAAGGAGTGGCGCAGCAACTGTGGTCCCACTTCACAAAGGCGGTGCCTCCCCCGACCCTGGAAATTACCGTCCCATCAGCTTGACAAGCCTGATCTGCAAAGCTATGGAGAGGATCATAATGGAACTCATAAATAAAGACATAGGGGACTTGCAGACTTTGGCTCCAACCCAGTTTGGATTTGTCAAAGGCAGATCGTGCCTTTTAAACTTGGTTGACTTTTAAACTGTCACCAAGGCCATTGATGAGGGAAAGGCAGTCCACACAGCCTACCTTGACCTGGCAAAGGCTTTCGACACAATACCCAACTCGGGTATCATTGAAAACTCATCAGCTTAAATGTAAACCCATATGTCACAAGATGGGTTGCAAACTGGCTAAGTGACAGAACCCACAGGGTCAGAGTTGCTGGCGCCATGTCAGACTCAAAGCCTGTCACAAGTGGCGTCCCAGGGCTCCGTCCTGGGCCCACTCTTGTTCGGCATCTACTTTTCAGAAGTACAAGCAAACACAGGAGGGTTATGGCTGACAAAGTTTGCAGATGACTGCAAACTGGGCGCCATAGTCGAGAACACATCTGGCACAGATATCCTTCAGAAGGGTCTTATAGAAATGGATAACTGGTGCCAGAGCCATGGCCTAAAGTTAAACGCCAAAAAATGCATAGTCATACCCTTCAGGAAAAACAAGGTTACCCCTAACTACCATATAGGTGGCAATCCACTAAGCACAGAAGAGGTTATCAGGGATCTGGGGACCCAGGTTGACAGTAACCTTTCATTTGACACTCACGTTGCCAAAGTAGTTAGGAAGACCTTCTACATTGCCCACCTGATCATGAAGGGATTCACATCTAGATCAAGGGAGGTCATCGTCCCCCTGTACTCATCACTCAACAGACCAATGATTGAGTACAATGCCCCATTCGGAATGTATCTGACCCGACACCTGCAGCAACTGGAAAGGCCCCAAAAGTTCCTCACCAAAAGGATAAAGGGTCTCAAAAATATGTCTTATGCTGCCCAACTGAAGGAACTCCAGCTCTATTCAGTCGCCACGCCTGCTCAGAGGTGACCTGTGCCTGACATACAAGGCCATGTCCAACCCGGATTTGATGAACATGCTTCACCTCAAAAAATCTAGATCCCTCAGAACTACAAGGGCGGGAGACTTAAACCTTGACACGGTTATTAATAGGATGTGCTGGAGGGACAGATTCATCACCCAGAGACTCCCTATGCTGTGGAACAAAATCCCGATACATGTGAGGCAGAGCACCTCGCTGGCTTTGTTCAAGAGAAATCTTGACCAATTGATGGGAGATCGCAGATATACCCCAGGGATTACCTCAGTGTCACTGCTTGACAGAGGCACAGCAAAATAATGGGCATAGTATCCTTTCAAACTAAAGGGGTGGCGAAAGCCACAAAACTCTGGGCTAGGCTTATAAATGCCCTTGGGCAGATAGCCTAGTATGAACCTATGAACCTATGAACCTATGTCAGTATGCACCACTCATGCCTTGCACACACAGTGGATAGGAATACCGACATATATGTTAGGACAACACACTATAATAAGCCAAAGGTAGATGAACATAGATGTGTTGAAGAGGGTGACCATGATAAGGAGCCATCTGGGCATGTCCCACCCAGCACACAGCCAAAGGGCCCCACACACTTGAGGTGCAGGTGTCACTCCCTGCAGATACTAGCCACCAGTATATGTCAGCATGACGGCGTGTTGCACGTGCCAGCTGTGCAACATGACTGTACAAGGAAGTAGTCACCTAGTAGCTGTATACACATACCTGTGGCATATGACCCTGTGTGTGGCTGCATGCAGCATGTAAACCCCCACATGAATGGATTACGGCCCATGCACACACTGCCCTCCCCATAACTGTATCATGACAAGCCTACTGAGGTCATCCAATGTGAAATACACCTTTGGGAAAGCTGTAGCTCAGTAATCCCCATGGCGGGTCCCATAAATGCGTACTGCTGTACTGATAAACTAGTTGGGTAGTAGTCCTAACCCTAGACTTGGCAACTTTGTGAGTGTGTGTTTGTGTGCGTGTCTCTCGGTCTTTGATTATGTAGAGAGAAATGCTTTTTAGGCTACTCACACTCCATACAGTTCAAATGCACAACTTTGGCAAGACTGCTGATTTCACTCACCTAGAAATACACCTCTGGGGAAATCATAGCCCAGTAATCTCTGTAGTGTGTCTTGCAACAGCATATTACTGTAGTGTGATAAAGTAGTTAGGTATGTGTTCTAACCCCAGACCTCGCAACTGTGTGTGTGTGTGTGTGTGTGTGTGTGTGTGTGTGTGTGTGTGTGTGTGTGTGTGTGTGTGTGTGTCTGACTGAGTTGAGAGCAATGCTTATTAGGCCTCTCACACCCCATAAAATACATATACTCAAATTTGGCAATGCTGCTGATGTCACTTACCTAGAAATACACCTCTGGGGAAATCATAGCCCAATAATCTCCATAGTGCTTCCTGTAACTGTGCCTGCTGTAGTGTGATAAAGTAGTTAGGTAAGTGTTTTAACCCCAGACCTGGCAACTGTGAGAATGTGTGTGTGTCTGACTGAGTAGAAAGCAATGCTTTTTAGGCCACTCACACCCAGTACAATACATATACTCAACTTTGGCAAGGTTGCTGATGTCACTCACCTAGAAATACACCTCTGGGGAAATCATAGCCCAGAAATCTTCGTATCATGTCCTGTAACTGCTGTAGTGTGATAAAGTAATTAGGTCGGTGTTCTAACCCCAGAGTTGGCAATTGTGTGTGAATCTGTGTGTCTCTGTCTTTTTATGACTGATTGATGAACAATGCTTTTTAGGTCACACACACTCCTTAGAATTCATATACCCACGTTGGCAAGGCTGCTGATGTCACTCACCTAGAAACACACCTCTGGGAAAGTCATAGCCCAGTAATGTCTGTAGCATGTCCTGTAACTGTGAACTGCTGTAGTGTGGTTTAGAACTGTGGTAGGGTTCATAGGTTCATAGGTAGGTACTAGGCTATCGGCCCAAGGGTCTATGTAAGCCTAGCCAACAAGGTTCTCGGGCTTATGCCACCCAAGAAAGTTATTTTCCTGTGCCATTGTCGAGCAGAGACACAGAAGTTATCCCCGGGGTGTATTTCCTATTTCCCATCCACTCATCAAGATTTTTCTTGAAGAGTGCTAATGAAGAACTTTGCTTGACATAGATGGGTAGCCTGTTCCAGAGTATGGGAAGTCTCTGGGACAGGAATCTATCCCTCCAGCATGTCCTGTTTATTGTGGTGACAAGGCTTAGGTCCCTAGAGTGTGTAGCTCAGAGGGATTGGGATTTCTTTAGGTGTAGTATGTCCAACAGCTCTGGGTTTGACATAGCTTTATATGTTAGGCAGAGATCACCTCAGAGTAGGCAATATGCTAAGGAGTAAAGCTGGAGGTTTTTGAGGCGGTCAGTGTAGGGCATTTGTTTGAGGCCAGTAATCCTCTTTGTGAGGTACTTCTGTGGCCTTTCCAGCTGCTGCAGATGTCTTGTGAGGTACATTCCAAAAGCGGCGTTGTACTCTATAATGGATCTAATGAGTGTCGAGTAGAGGGGAACAATTACCTCTTTTTTTCCTGGATGAGAACCCTTTTATGATGAGGTGTGCCATGTAGAAGGACTTCCTGACTACTGTGGTGATGTGACTATCAAAGGAGATACTACTGTCCACCTGGGTCCCAAGGTCTCTTATCACACATTCGGTGTTAAGTAGATTGCTGCCTATGTGGTAGTTCATGGGTACAGAGTTTTTACCAAAGGGGATGACACTGCACTTTTTGGCATTGAGCTTGAAGCCATGGCTCTGACACCAGGCATCTGTCTCAGCGAGGCCCTTCTGTAGGATGTCCACATCATTTGGGAACTTGACTGTGGCTCCTAGTTTGCAGTCATCTGGGAACTTCATTAGCCAGAGGCCTTCTGTGTTAGCTTGTACTTCAGAGAAGTAGATACCAAACAGGAGAGGTCCCAGGATGAAACCCTGTGGTACTCCACTTGTCACTGCTTTGAGGTCAGATTTGGAGTCTGCAGCTTTTACAGTGTGGGTTCTGTCAGTGAGCCAGTTGGCAACCCATCTTGTAACATAGGGATTTATACCTAGTTTAGTGAGTTTAGCTATAATTTTAGAATGGGGGATGGTGTTGAAAGCCTTGGCGAGGTCAATATAGGCTGTGTGAACCACCTTACTCTCATCTACGGCTTTGGTGACTGCCTCAAAGAAGTTGGGTGGGATCCAGAGTTTGGAGGTTACCAATGTCTTTGTTTATTAGTTCCATGATGATACATTCCATGGCCTTGCAGACCAGGCTTGTCAGGCAAATAGGTCAATA
The DNA here is from genome assembly GCF_019279795.1 of Protopterus annectens. Lineage (NCBI taxonomy): Eukaryota > Metazoa > Chordata > Ceratodontiformes > Protopteridae > Protopterus > Protopterus annectens. Next base: position 1,753,431,493 of record NC_056735.1, read on the forward strand.
GTTCCCAGGATCAGCGGTGGCTCCCCCTTTGTGGAGTGGGATAACTGTTACTGTGCACCATTCAGTGGGCACAAATCCTGATGCAAGGCTATTATTGAACATGGTGCTTAAGTGGGGAGCCAGTTCGTTCTGAAGTTAGTGCAAAATGCAGCCTGGAATGTTGTCCGGTCCCATGGATGCTGTGTTTTTGGCTTTAGAGAGTGCAGCTTTTACCTGCGTAGTTGTGATTACAGGAACTCTGCATTCTTCCTGTATAGATATGGGCCCTTTAGGGGGTGAGGTGGGGTAAAGTTAGCACTGAACCTATCTGCCAGGATGTTGGCAATATCACTTGGTTCTGTAATTTTCATGTTGTTGTGCTGTAACTCAGAGCAGATTTGGGTGTTGCCATCCAGATTCTTGACATAGCTATAGAATGCTTTGTAGTTGTCCTTAGAATGAGTGGTGATTTTGTTTTCGTAGCTAGCTTTGGAGGATCTCATAAGGTATCAGAGCTTCTTACTGAGGCTGACCATGGAGCTCCTCCACTCATGGAATTTTACTCTCTTTTGCAACAGTTTCTTCCTTCTGTTGTACAGTTTGTTTATGGCAGGGGACCGCCAGATTGGCTTCCTTTTTTTGGAGGATAGCATCTTGGTTCTGTTTGGGACAGCACAATCCATGCACTCGTGTAAGTGCTTATTGAGTGCATTTGTGTAGGAATCAGCAGTTGTAACTGTATTGTCCATCTGCATGGGTGTCATGAAGTTCACCACTTCTGTCTTAAGAACCATGAAGTTGGCTTTGGAGACATTTTTTACCATGGTTTTCTTAATGGGGTGGAGGTGGGATGTGAATATGAAGGGTGATTAGCTTATGGTCGAATTGGACCAAAGAGGATTTGACTTCAGGTGTGGAACACCAGTCACTCATGCTGGTAATGACTAGGTCTAGGATATTGTTGCCCCTGGTGGGGTGTGGATAAGTTGATCCAGGGCACTGGAGTTTATGAATTCCAGAAAGTGTTGAGCTAAGAAGATGGTACATGAGTAGTTTTTCCAGTTAATGGTGGGGTAGTTGAAGTCACCCATTATTAGGGTGTTTGGTTGAACCCTAATATTTTCCAGTATATCAAGAAAAGAGGCGTGGGAATCCTGGGGCATGGTGGGGGATCTGTAGCAAGCTACAATTTGGATTGCAGTTTTGCCCAGAGTTAGTTGCACTTGGATAACCTTGGATGCATTATGCTGAGCAACTAGCCTGGAGGTATGGATATCCTTAATGAATATGGACACACCTCTGCCTTTGGTGTTTTGGTCCAGATTATATGGCCAAAAAGTGTGGTATGAGTTATAGCCTGGTAGTGCAGGGGTGCTTTCTGGAGTCTTGAACCAGGTTTCAGTCACTGCACAGATATTGATGTTCTCCATTTTAAGGAGTGCCTCGAGTGAGTGCATTTTGAGATTTAGACTTCTAGCATTGAGTAGCATTACCCTCAATTTTTTCCTGCCTATTCTAGTTATGGTGGTGAATTTGTTATTTGAACCTTGCCTAAAAAAGGCACTATAGGGGCATCAAGAGCCTTAGCCAGTATCCTGAATCCCAGGGGCGACAGGTGCAGGCCATCTGTGTCAAAGCATCGTGATCTGTTGACCATGTTATCCCAAGCAGACAGATACTGGATCCCCTTAGAATTACACCAGAAGCATAGCCAATTGTTGAAGTCAATCATTTTGTCCTTGTACTGCGATATCATTCTGGGTGATGGCAGAATGCTACTCAGGGCTAGGGTCATACCTGCCTGGGCTACAAGATCGGAGAGCTCTTCCATGTCTCTTTTCATGTAGTCCAGGGAGGTACATCTCAGGTCATTCACACCAACATGGACAATGACAGAGTCATATTTGTACTTGTTGTGGAGTGACCTGATTGTGTGGGCTATGTGGCAGATCCTGGCCCCCGACAGGCAGCTGACAGTAACCTTCTCCTTGTTTAGCCTGGTGAGTGGGACATCAGTGTGCCTGATTATAGAGTCACCTATGACTAGTGTGTTGGGTACGTTGTTTTTCCTTATTGGCTGTGGTTGAGTGGCACACTGAGTCTGTGGGGTATGTGTCATTTGGGTTGTGCTGGGAGATGAAAGTTGCTTGCGTTTCTGCTTTGGAAGTCTCTGTTGCTTAGACCGATTATTATTGAGAGCCTCTGCAAATTTGTGTTACTATGTGTGGATTTTGGTGGTGTAGATTTAGTGAGACTATGTGATGAGTGTGGTGTGGTGCAAATGTTTATCTTCTCCTCATGACTGTCATGTTCAGTCTTGGTTGGAGAGAGCTTTACCTCCAGTTTGGCTAGATACGTGCATCTCTCACAGGTTGTAGTGTTGGGTGGTAGGAGGAGAGGGTTGTCTGTGTACATAAGGCAATTTCTACATTGCCTCAAGATGCCCAGATTCATTAGATAGACAGGAGAGAACACTGGGAGCTGACCTTTGGACATGCCTGAATAAAAAAAACATTTTCCTCTAGATAAGTGAGGAAAGTGAGTACAAGAGCTGGTTTTCTCTAAGCAAATGAGAAAAGTAAGTACAAAAACTGTTTTCCTCTAGGTAATGAGGAAGGCTTGAGTGCTATAGTAATTAGTAGCTTATTTAGTGCTTACAAGTTCTGAACTAGTGCTGAGCACGAATAAGCAAATTTAAGTGCTAAAACTAAGAATCTGTATCTGCACTAGATGAGTTACAGGACAGAAACAAGTGCAAATGCATGCTTTCAGATCAGAAAGTTGAGAGAGATGGAAGAGATTGCCCAAACGGCCAATAACTACAATTTCTTGGCCAAAACCATTCCTTATGTGGTAGACAGGTTACCTAGTGCTTACCACTCCCACTAATAAGCTAGAAGGCTTCCCTCCAGCACAGAAAGGCTTGGGGGTCTCATAAGCTTACATGCAGTCCTGGATACAGCAAATCTGTATCTGAAACACTAGTTACAGGAAAGGTAGGAAACAGGCTTACAGTTTTTTTTTTACAGAAAAGTAGCAAAAACAGTAGTAAAAACAATTCACATGCAGTGCAAGCTAGCACACTTGAGTATGTAGCAATATTAGACCAAACACAGTTTAAAAAATGCAATTAAATTAAAAAGGACTAAAAGCAAGTGCAGAGAGAGTTTATTAGGTAGAAAGTGGTAAAGAGATGGGACTGGGGGAGTACCCCAGATCAAATCTACAGTGGGGATGGCAACTGCAAAAGCCACCAAATTTAAACTACAAGACAAAAATAGAGAGGGTGGGTGGAAGAGATCTAGGCAACAACTAACAGTACAAACTCTAAAACAAAAAACCATACTCAGCTCTGTATATTTTCAGATAGATTGGAAAGCGGTCTCTCAGAACAGTTCCATGGCAGTTCTGGATGTTTTGCGTGTGTTTCAATGTCTGTGTATGGAGCAATGCATCATAGTCTCCTTACTTGCAGTACAATTCAAATGCCCTATTTTACCAATCCTGCTGATGTCATTCATTGTGAAATACAACTTTGGGGAAAAAGTTCCCTCTAATCTCTGTGGTGTGACCTATAACTGCTCTATGCTGTAGTGTAATATAGGCCTCGATCAGTGGTTTTATACCCACCCATGACAGCTGTGGATGTTTTGTGTGTATCTCCCTGTCTGTGTAGGAACCAATGCATTTTAGGCTAGTCACTCGCAGTACAGACGAAAAGCCCTACTTTGGTAAACCTGCTGATATCACTGAGTGTGAAATACACCTTTGGGGAAGGATGTCTCTAGTAATCCCTGTGGTGTGTCCTATAACAGTTCCATGCTATAATGTGATATAGGCCTTGGTCAGGGATTCTATACCCACACATGACAATGGTGGATGTTTTGTGTGTGTCTCACTTTTTGTGTAAGGATCAATGCATTTTAGGCTAGTCACTCGCAGTACAGGTGAAATGCCCTACTTTGGTAATCCTGCTGATGTCAGTCACTGCGAAATAACCTTTGGGGAAGAAATACTCCAGTAATACCCGTGGCACATACTATAACTGTGTAGTGCTGTAGTGTAATAAACAAGTTAGGTAGGGGATCAAATCCCAGACATGACAGGTGTGTGTGTGTGTGTGTGTGTGTGTGTGTGTGTGTGTGTGTGTGTGTGTGTGTGTGTGTGTGTGTGTGTGTGTGTGTGTGTAACTTGTATCCTGTGTAGAGGTGAGTGTGAGACACGTGTGGCCAATGTGGAGGGGGTTTTGCACATAACTTTTATGGTGGCCCTACTATATATCACAGTGTCAACCATACAGGATTAACAGATGTAAATTAGCTGGGAGGCTGAGGTGCAAAGCCATACCCATGCATGTGACATCAAGGCCAGCCAATCCAAATTAGCAACCCCACTATTACCCACAGCACACACTCAACCCATGTGTCATATGCACACACATAACTAGGCAACAGCCAATATGTGGTTAGTACACTGCATATTGGCCACTGATAGTAACAATGCAGTGATAGCAGTGGGCTGCACAGGGCATGTCACCCTACCCATCTGTCCAATATGCACGTACATGCAGACAGTGCATCTCCACCATGTTCCCCAATGGAGACCTGCACCACTTGTGGTGCCTTCACATGTGACTCACAATAGACATACCATGCCTGACAACATGCCCAGTATGGACAGATGACACTGACATCAGGGAATGCTGTTGGCATGCTATCAGTGTAGGTGAAAAATAAACCAGTTGCCCATTACCAGTCCCTGCCACAGGTGGGCAAGACTGGCACATCTGATAATAATCTGTGTTCACAACATGGGCCAGACACCCCAGGTACAGTTCCACATGTCACTGTACATGTATGTGGGAGGTGTGCACATCCCAGACACCATCCATGTCATGGACTAAGGAACACATACATGGCATGTGGTGTACAGCATTGACCACACACAATAGTCACCCAGCTGACTGGATGGGGGATGCGATACTCACCTGTGTGGGCAAATGCAGTAACTACAGCCCTGAGCCACAATGCAGACCATTGCCATGTGGCCTGATGCCATGGTATACCCATTGCCTACCATTGTACATCCTGCTGACACAGTTGACCACCACACACCCATGTAGACATGCACCCATGCATGTCAGAACTGGCACCCTGTGTGTTTGTATGTGTTGTATGGTGCGTATGTCCACATCCACCCTCACTACAACCCTCCCAGGGCATACTGAAGCATGCTGTCTGATGTCTAACATATCCTCATACTCTTTGTCCATACAGCATCCATATGACCCATGTGGTGCATGTGATACCTGCACATTGATGTGTTGTGGCTAACCCACTACTGATGAGTTGCACTCCTGGCCCTGCCAAGTGTGTCAATGTGCGTGCGCCCTTGTGTGAGTGTGCCTGTGTTGATGCTGGCACCTGTTCATGCAGACAGGCACATGTACGACACCTACCATATATCTACCATATCCCTGTTGCCAATGTCACTCACCCTGACATATATGTTTTGAGTGCTCCACATCAGATAACCCATGTGGTACATCCAATGACTGCATCGAACTGTGATAGCACTACATAGTTGTCGGGGGGTTGATACCCTGTGCTGGTAGGTGTGTGACACAAATATGCTTCAGTTTTACCCTCCTACCCCTCCCTGACATGTTTCTGCCTCTATCTGCCTCCCCTGCTCCCTCTCAGGTGGATGTGGAGACACACACTTGCCTTGTTTAGACAGCAGCATGTGTATTTTATGTGATGCTCATGATCAGCTGATGGCCTCTGCGCGAATTGCAGCCCTCCCCTAGCTGATTGCATGTGGAACAGCTGTGGTAACATTCCATTAGCCAATTGTATGGAAACACACTCCAATACCTAGGAACATCATGGTGGTGTTGGGCCTTTGCAGTCACTGTGAACAGGAACTAGATTTGATGTTTGGCAAACAGCATCACAGATGGATTGGGGATTTACCTTTAACAACATACACTGTGGAAAGAGGGCAACCAACAGTAGAGGGATGTGCCTGACCTGACTACAGACTGTAAGTGCTGCTATACTGCATTTGGAGTAATGTTGGTTTAACAGTGTTTGTCTGGATATGCCTGTCATACATGTCTCAGTACCTCCCATGTCAGTTCCATGTATATGAGGAATCCCCATCTGCAGGGTCATTTGCAGACTGGGCAGTATTGTGCCTACGGTTTCATGTGTTAGCCACAGTACATCAATCTGTAGAATGCAGAAGGTAGTGTGAGGATTGCAGTCTGTAGATGGTGAAGTCCGTGTCAGTTACTGACTTCATATCCCTCATATGACATATGTTGCAACAAACTCTGTTACAATGGAAATATATGAGGTTATCACAGCAACATGTCTATACTGGCCCTGTCTATGTGCTGTCAGCCACACCTCTGTCGACCATTGTACATATGGCATGCATGAAGTGGTGCATATGTGGTGTACACCATAAATACTGTCATCATATCTGAAAACAAGCCAGTGATATATCAGATTGCTACACGTCATGTACAGTAGTGGTTATATTTCACGACATATGCTAGACATTCTGTGGATGATTGTACGGTACTGAGGTCAGTGTAGTGATGGTGAATGTCGGCAGTGTGTGTGTTGTTAATATGTACTTCAGCCTTTGTACAGACTGTGGTAGATGTCATTGTTCTAGCTCCCCTTCTCTCAGATGTTACATGCTGCCCCACTGTATGGTACCGTTTTGCCATACATGTTTGTAGGGCCATACACACACAGGTCCCATACCACAGACAGCCATCATAACAAACTGTGTAGCAGCCCAGTATATGTAGGGTCATTCTATGAGTGGCACATATGAGGATGGTGTAGAACAGATAGTCCATATACTGTAATATTATGCTAGCTTACCATATTTGGCTGTGGCTGTGTTCACATTGGTTGTGGTTATGCACTGTCGCACAGGTGTATCTAACCCTGTGCTGTGACATGGCTGCCGAGCCTACTATATATGCAGGTACATGTGCATTACCCCATATGAGATATAGGCCAGTGTTGAGCCAGTCTGCCTGTAGCCTGCACTGTGCATTGTTACATGCCTAGCAGCTTAGTGTACTTAACCAGTGGGCTGTTATGTGCAGATACTTGCCAGATGTACTGCTGCTGGGCCTCCTTTAAATGTCATGTATGTCAGACAGAGCAGTGGGATGCTGTAAAGATGTATGTCAATATCTAGTGGGTGGTATGTGTCCATGGCACCTCTGTACCAGCAGTCATTATGTGTCAGGCCAGACAGGAGTGTGTAAATCCAACATCTATGGTGCCAAATGTATACCTGTCATTATGTGTTATGCCCATCTACATGGCTGTCTACATCCATATTGTCAGGCTTGGTACACATGTGGTGCACTAAGGGATCATGTGTATACCTCTCGACTGTACAGAGTGTGCCCAAAGTTCCACATATAGTGGCCAATATTTCTGCTGCTCTCCACAGGGGCATTACATGCTAGCAGTGGTACCTTGCAATGATTTCCTTAGGATGTCTGTCAGTAGCCAATGGCACATGTTATAAGCAGATGTCAGCATCCACACACACCATGTCTGTGAAGACAATCCCAATGACAGTAGCAACAGTCTAGTAATATACCTGCTATACATCCCTGTCATCCCCTTGCACTACAACTTTGGGATGGTAGGGGCTGGTGTATGGCTACACTGCATGTCCAGGACATAAGGTGGAAATACATGTACATAACGTTATGCAGATAGCCATATATATATATATAATTACACATGTTTACTACATTGAATTACCACTGTCATGGCAACCACCCACTATAAATTCCTACAGCATGTGGGTGTGGTCCCTTTGCATTTCCTTTGTGATGGGCATCCATCTCCTGTGTGTGGGCATCAGTGATACAGGCAGCAGGTAGCAATAGCTCTTACAGGAGAACCTGCATACTCAGAGTGGACACATATTTGCAGAAGGATCACGAACTACAGACAGACTGTGGGTAGAGTTGTGTAATGCTTTGCAAAGTACTGGTGTTACAGTGTGTGTGTGTGTGTGTGTGTGTGTGTGTGTGTGTGTGTGTGTGTGTGTGTGTGTGTGTGTGTGTGTGTGTGTGGGGGGGTGTGTGTGTACATACTAGTGTACCTTGGAATGCAGTCTGTCTGCATAGCTCACTATTGTGGGCCTAACCTCTTGCTGGACAGAGGTATGCCTATCATGTGTTGTCCGTCCACCACACAGGTCTTGTGTCAGATATTACACTGTCGGTGTGTGTGTTGCATGCTATAAGTACATGGCTATATACATGTCTACATCTAACCTCTATTCCATGACTAAGGGTATGTTGCAGACTATACTGCAACACCAGCACCTTGCTTAGTGTATGGCATCAGTGTTCCACATATGTGCCTGTGTTCCAGCCTCTGTCCCTCATCCATATACCAAGCTTTGCACATATGTCATGCTTTTGGGGGTTGTTCTGTAGTGGGCTGTGAGTATATCACACTGCCATTGCTGCCATTAGTCCACTGCTGTTGTATCCCCCACACATACAGTGGGGCTGGGGCCATATATGTGTTAGCGTCACCTACACAACACATGTGTGCCCTTATGCACTGCAGAAGCCAGTGTATGTAACAGTGGTATATGGGCTTGTATTATTGAGTCTAGGTGGGGAGCACTATAAATGACCTAGGCTGTTACAAAATGTGGTGGTATCAGGGGTGAGCTGCCACAAGGTATGTGGATGTACAGTACCATATACTCCATCTATATTGACATTACTTGCATGACTTGGGGTACTGCAAGCCTACTTCCTCCTGCCATACAGACTGTTCTGTGCATTATGCATTGTTATGTACTGGGTACAACCCATTTGATCAGAAACCGTCTTTACCTCCTACGGAGTTTGTACAGAGTGTAGATAGAGACTGCTGAACTACACACGTGCAATACATACTGTTGATTTTGTGGTACCCTGTGGCCCAGTCTGTCTGCACTATTGTACAATCTGAAAGGCTTGGCCTGGACAGCAACAGTTGTGAACCTTTCCAGACTACTGTATTAGTATAACTGTTTCACAGTTGCAGTACTCCATTTATATGGTTGTCAGTATTTGAACAGCTATATGATATGGCATATAGAACATTTATATTACACAATTAAAGGATTCACATTTCTGCAAACCTGTGTGTGGTGCATTTCCTATGACCTTTCTATGGATATATGTTGCAGAGGGGATTCCAAGATGGCCGCCGACTGGATTGGTCCCTACTCTCTGAGCTCCTCACAGCTATTTAACCTTTAGTGATTTTTATAACTTTATATCAAACTTTTTCCTCAGTTTTTTTTCAAAAAACATTTGTTAAATCTTTTTCTACGTATTTGGATTATTGTTGGCTTGGAATTTCTTATCCTGGGACTTATTTTACCTCAGAACAACTCTGATATTACATCTGCTGGGCCACCTGCTGCTCCAGACTTTTCCTGGATCCTGACATCCTGTCAAGTGCACTTCATTCCTGGTCATGGCTACAAAATCTGACTCCATGGAGACTCAACCTACAAAGGCCAAATTTTCTTCAATGCTCTCTCCTGAAAAAGACTCCACTTCAAAAAAATTAAGGACATCTAAACAATCTACTGAAACTACCAAAGTAAGTAATAAAGACTTAACTGATTCAAACTTTCACTTAGAGGAATTAAAAGTAGCATTAAAACCTATCCAAAGTGCTATCCAAAACTTTTCAGAACAGTTTGCAGATTTTAGTAAAACTTTAAAACAAATAAATGACAGAATGGATATGATAGAAAATAGAAATACAGCTCTAGAGATAAAAACTGATACATTGGAAACTGTTCTTAAATCTAAAGATAAAATTATTTCTGATATACAAACTAAGCTGCTGGATTTGGAACCCAGAAGTCGAAGAAATAATATCATTATCCGTGGCTTGCCAGAATCTTATGACAATAAAAATTTATTATCTGTGACTAAAGACATTTTTGAAGCACTGTTAATCTGTGAAACATCCTCAAAATCTATAATTGTAGAGAGAGCACATAGAGCTTTACGTTCCAGACAAGATTCTTCTGCACCAAGGATTATCTATACTAAGTTATTAAACTTTCAAGACACTTTCCAAATACTGGAGACAGCGAAAAGTAAAAAACAATTTATATGGAAATCTCACAAACTGTCATTTTCCCAAGACCTTCCTTCTCAAATAAAATTAAACAGACAAAAACTTGCACCTTTTTGCGCTGATTTGATAAAAAGAGGAATAAGATTTCGTATGTCTTATCCAAATACTTTGTCTTTTATAGTTAATGAAAAAAGATATGTGTGTTCTGAACCAAAAGAAGCTAAAGACATTTTTCTTAAAACTTTTAAAAAGCTACCAGACAATGTGTCATAATGTGTCACTCTGAATGAATTTTATAATGTGTTACATTATAGTCATAATTCAGGTCTTAATTCACTTATGTTGGTTATCATCTAACTTTATTTTTCTTTTTCCCTAATATGGTAAACATAAATGGAGTTATAATGTCATTTGTGTTCAACAAAGTCTTATATACCTTACATTCATATATTTTACAGACAGGTGTAATGTGGTCATGTTGTTTTTTATTTATTTGAAATGCCATATAGCTTATATTTTTTCTTTTCTCGCATTATTCATCAAGAAAATCCAGTTTCTGTTTAATTTGCGTTAGTAAGATTCCTTTGCAGTAGTGCGATTGATGGAGGGAGAAATTTGTGCAGCTCGAGATCCTCAGAAGAGAAAATCTTCTCATGAAGCGCTGACTGCTATTGTGTGCAGCACGCACCTTCTAGGAATGCTCCGAAGATGTGGGTGATGTCATCATTCAATTGCGAACAGCTGGTAGCACCGCATATGTAGAGGTGTGTATCCCTCATAGATTGTAAGCGACGGAAATGTATTTACTTTTATGTACACACTGTTAAATTTTACAGCAAAGATGCGATCTGCATTTTTAATTCAATGGTGGCTATTTGCATCTATTTTTATAAGGTTTACCCATATTTTCTTTCTCAAGCCATAAATCTGAGTAAAGCCACTCAGTGTTAAACACGAACATTTGTTCATTCTTTAAGTCAGGTTAGATTTATTGTTTATAACCATATAACAGTGAAATAATAATCATAACTGTTTTAAAACTATAGTAATTTAAACAAGACTTTTATGCTTCACTGATTGCTTGTTTATTTAGCAATTTGTCTTATTTTAACAAATATAGTGTGGGGAAAATGTGCATTTAAGGTATGTTAAAGAAAATATCTCAATCGGCTGAATAATTTACTTAGATTTAAAATTTGAGCTTGACGGCTATATTATATATGTTGTGATTGACTTGATTGAGTGTCTTGGATGTTGTTTATTTAGTTTTGGATTGGCAAGGGAGACACAGAAGAGAATGTATTTAGTGTATGAAATAGTTAATATTCTGTTGTCATGTTGCTCTTCATATTAAGAAAAAAAAAAGGGGCAGTTTAACCTTATACGAAGAAGACTTATTGTCACTATTATCTTCTAATAATTCTTTTAAATTATATAAGGTTGCAACAGTTTACATGAGTCTAGGTACTGTTCAGTGCTGTTTCTGTTTGTACATATGGTACCACTAGATGGCGACAAAATACATGCATTACATAGTAAATATTGGGAGATATTACCTATACTAGCAGCCTTGTCAGTTATCCACTTATTCATATGGATTTGAAGTATAATATCTAAATCTCATAGAAAAAATACTTGACACATTAGAAATAATTTTAAATAAATATACTTTAATTTCAAATACTTCTTATAATAACTATTTTTAAATGGATATCGACATAGTCATTATAGTTAATTATATGATCTCAGTTAGGTATGTAATCTTGTTTTGTTTTACTCTTTATATAGTCATCTTTATATTTATGACCAAATTAATAGCTTATATTTGTTTTATTTACAGTGAGTTTCTCATAGGATTATTAATCTAGACTGTAAAGTGATTATATTGGTCTTTTTATAGTATCATATGTTACTTTAAATAGCTTTGACTTTTATCATAAAGGTTCATCATATGGATATGTTAAGCACTTGAGGAAATACATTTATCACTATATAGTTTTCTATCTAAGAATAAGAGCTTGTAGCTAATTTTTTTTAAGTAGGGATTGAACATGTTGGACATCTTGAATGTAGTTTGTATTGTAAATAGGTTTAGTAATATATTACGGAGTTTAATTTTTGTTAGGTTAACATTGAGTATTCTAGACACAAATTTCATACTTTTACGACCTAAAATTTCATTAGTTAATATAGTTACATTCCATCTTCCTTTATCATTTGGTGTTTGGTGGGTAGGCACTAGGGGTAGGATAAAGGATATGAAAAATGTTCATAATACTTTAGATTCTATTTCTCTTTTACAAGTGATTCTTATTAATGTGATGTCATTTTTAAATACAGTTCATTTAAAATAATTTTTTTTAGCTTCTTCAAATGTAATGATATAACTGTGTTTTGGACTCTAATCTGTGGTATCAGAGCAATATCAATAACAATGGTAAGCTTAGAATATGACAATTGACTTAATTTTAGATTCCTGGAATGTTAGAGGTATTCAAGACAAAGCAAAAAAGTCTTTACTGTTTCATTTGATGTTCAAGTCACAAGCTAATATTTGTTTTATTCAGGAATCCCATATTCCTCGTCTTGATTGGGATAAAGAGAATAACAAAAAATGGATTAGGAAGATTATAGCTTCAGGAGATTCATCAAATTCCAGAGGAGTAGCAATTATTATTAAGCAAAAATTTTTGGGGAACATTATAGATGAGAAATTTGATAATGATGGTAGATGGTGTTTTTTTACTGCTTCCATTAATGGTCTTGATAAACCTCTTTTAGTTTTAAACTTATATGGTCCATGTAACGCACAACATCTGTTTATTTTAAAGATTCATAAAATTCTCACATTTTATAAAGACCATTATATTATAATAGGTGGGGATTGGAATGCAGTAATAAACCCAGAAATTGATCGTTCTCGCTCTGTTGTCTCCGACAACTATCAATCAACTAAGGCCCTTAATGAGTTGATGGAAGATTATAGTTTAATGGACCCAATACACACTGTTAAATTCCCAAATAGAAGTGATACTTACACATACTACTCTAAATGTTACCATTCATGGTCCAGATTGGATTTTTTTCTAATATCTGATTCTATTTCAAAATATATTTTAGATTTTATTATTGAACCTAGATTCTTTTCTGATCACTCAAGAATTTTATTAAATCTACACATAAATAATAATAATAAAAATAAAAGTAATATATACAAATGGTCTTTAAATAATAATTTATTACAAAATGAAGAAATTCGCAAACAATGTTCTGAAATTTTACAAGAAATGGAGACCAATTTGGAAACATTAGATATTCCTTATGACATACAATGGGCAGCTTGTAAATCTAGATTAAGAAATTTATTTATCAGTAAAGCGTCCTATTTTAAAAAAAACTTTACTTTAAGAAAGAGGAGTTCTTAAAATCTAGAATTCTATCTTTGGAAAAACAACTTAGAATGAAATATGATTATTCTATAGAAAAACAAATTCTTGATGGTCAAAAAGATTTAATATTACTACATCAACATAATCTATCTTTAGCTGAACAAAAGTTACTAGCGTTATATTCAGAATGGGCGCAGGTTCCCTCTAAATTACTAGCTAGAATTATAAAAATTAATGTTAATAGACCTATTATAACATCTTTGTTTTACAACAATAGATTATATAACACAGATGAAGAAATTATTCAACTCTTTACTACTCTTTACTGATCTATACTCAACTTCGCCTAATACTGGTAATGAGAACAATATAAAAACCTTCTTAGAATCTCTGCAATTTCCTAAACTAAATGATAGCCAACAAAGTTTACTTTCAACTCCCATATCCTTACAAGAAATCTCAGATGCTATTGACATTCTCAAATTAGCTAAATCTCCTGGTCCGGACGGATTCACTCTGGAATTCTTCAAAACCTTTAAAATGGTAATTCTTCCCTTTCTTTTCAAGGTGTATAACTATATAAGACTTAATAACATTTCAGATATTCATTGGAATACTTCTAAAACTATACTAATTCTGAAAAGTAATAAAGAAAAGTCTGACCCAGCTAACTATAGACCCATTTCTTTAATAAATATAGACATTAAGATTCTATCTTCTATCTTAGCTAATAGATTGAAAAAAATTTTACCCTCAATTATCTCTAAAGATCAATCTGGTTTCATGTCTCGCAGACATACTTGGGACAACACATTGTCCTTGGAATCTATCATTCACCTCATTAAAAATGACGCAAACCCATTATATGCACTGATCATGGACGCATCAAATGCTTTTGACAGAGTCTCTTGGAATTTTCTCTTTCAGACCATGTCTTGCTTTAATATACCTCCATTCTTCCTAAACTTCATTAAAATGTTATACAAAGATATGTATACCAGAATCTATATTAATGGTCTTTTTTCTTCTCCTATAAAGATCACTAGAGGAACAAGACAGGGATGTCCGCTATCTCCTTTTCTCTTTAATATTTACTTAGAACCTTTATTGCTATATATTATTCAAAATACTTTCCACAATGTCCCTTGGTTACTTAATACCAAAATTTATTTTTCAGCTTTTGCTGACGACTTAATAATTTATTTTCAATCTCCTATTTCTGACTTTAGAAAAATAACTAAATCTATTAATTGCTTCTCTTCAGCTTCGAATTATCTTTTAAACTCTTCTAAAACCTTTATATTTCCTTTAAACCATCTGGTACATAATACAAGTCTGTTTATGGATCATCAGTATCAGTTTACCTATAATATAAAATATTTAGGTATCAACCTAAAGCATAATAACAAATCATCCTCTCAAAATAATATATATAAAGTTTGGAATTTGTTGTTATCTGACATAAACAGATGGCAGCTACTAAATCTTTCGCTCTTATCAAAAGCAGCAATAATTAAAATGAATATTTTACCTAAATTCCTTTATCAATTTATGTCATCTGATCAGATAATTCCGAAATCTTTCGCGTAAATAAGGCATTGGCCAAATTTTTATGGTTCCCCAAATCTGTCAGAATTTCATACTCCAGACTTTCAGTATCTAAGGACAAGGGTGGTCTAGGACTTCCTGACTTGTATCTCTATTATTTGATAGTTTCCTCCAATAAGCTCCTTACCATATCTAATTTCAAAACTATTAATCAAATAAATCACTCTTTATGGATAGAAATATGGTATAAATACATCATTTCAAAAAATATAAATCCAGCTGCTCTTCCCTTTATCTCTTTGGACAATAGCTGTACCAAAAACTTATCTATATTTATTAAGCAAAAAATTGTTGCCTTTCAAACATTATTAAATATCTGCAATTTAGATAAGATTTCTCATTATATACAACCACTCCATCTAAACCCAAATATAATGATTGACAATAAACCTTTTGATTTAACAAATTATCCCCTTATAAAAAAATCTAAAAATTGGAGACATCTTGAAACATCTTGACCTTTCTTTACCTGTGTGGCGTGAGTCTTTGAAAGTTAATTGGAACTATTCACCTATTCTTCGTCAATTAAGACAAATAATCAAAAATAAGTTTTTGTGTATAGATCCAACAGAAATTCAAATGAATAATCTCAACACAATCATCAAAATGATATCTTCATCAGACAAAATGCTCTCAAATTCATACAAGTTGATAAAAAGCTTAACGACAGTAAACAAATGTCTTTTATCTAATACTTGGCTGAATTATAACCCTAAGATTTCTGAGTCTCAAAAATTACTGGCTATCAGACATACAAAGGAATTTATCCCTTTCAAAAAACTATTATATACCCAATTAATGATTTATAATGATGCCTATTACACCCCTTATAAATTAAATAAATTCAATCCAAACAAATCTTCATCATGCTCTTGTTGCTATCATCCCCAAGCTGATTTACTTCATATTATGTGGTATTGTCATTTTTCACATAGATTATGGACATCAATGAAAGTCAGATTACAAAAAATGGGATTCCATAAATCTACACTATCCTGGGAATTTGCCATCCTACATATTCCTCTAACTCATCTATCAAATTTAGACACTCATGTTATCATTTTTATTTGCTCTTTAAAAAAACTTTATATCGCACAAAATTGGCTTGATCGTACCAAACTAAATTGGACAACCTTTCAAAAAATGGCTTATTCATATATTGATGCTCAGGGGAGCATAGTTAGAAGTCCAAAAAAAAAGGCATTAAAGAAGCTGGTATTGGAGAAAGTGTTAAATATTATCAACAGTTAAAGTCATCACATTGATTACTGTTGCATGATGGTATTTTTCATACAGTGTTTTCTTTTTCGTTTTTTTTATTTCTTTTATCTGTTCAGGTTACCTAACATGTATATAGTGTATATATTTAGTAATCTTTTATTATTATTGGTATATGTTAACTCTCCTGAATGATTGTATTTTAGATATGAGTTGTAATATTCCTATTTAAGTCTACGTACATGTACAAAACTCTTAAATGTCTGTTCTATAAAATGAATAAAAATTTATTGGAAAAAAATGGATATATGTTGCAGGCAATGATTGACATTAGTATGTGTCACCCATACAGTATCCAGTTGTTCAGGTGTTAACTGTAGGCATAGTGGCTGTTCCATATTATGTGTACCACCTACATATGTATCTTACTGTACATATATCTGCATGTGTATGTGTAGTCACATGTATACATATCTATATATATATATATATATATATATATATATATATATATATATATATATATACATATATATATATATATATATATATATATATATATATATATATATATATATATATATATATCTGTATCTGCATATATGTGTCTGTGTATCTGTATCCTGGGGGCATTAATGGCTTCCACATATTACATGTCTTATGGGAGGCAGACTGTACTTGGTAGTGTATTGCAGGGTGCATGTGTTTGGCTGTGGGGGATGCCTATTCGTACAAGACGTATAGTGTGTGGGGCCTCTCAACCCCATTAACAGTGCATGTGGACATAGGTGTATTTGTTAATCTGCAATTGCTATCTACAGATGTATGGCCATAAATACATATATATATATATATATATATTTATCTGCTAACAGATATATAAGTATATGTGCATAGATAGTGATTGATATATATATATATATATATATATATATATATATATATATATATATATATATATATAGAGTTAGTAAAACAACATATATATTTATATATAGGTATATCTATGCATATATGGGTATGTGGTATCTGTTAAGGTTGCAATATAGTTACACACGCAGACATCTAGATGTTGGTATACATTCTCTGTACTGTTGCATGGCAGGACTGGCTCATATGTTTTGGAAACATTGAATATCTGTGTACCTCTCATGGCTTAGTGGTACATCACTTTGTCTGGGGTGTGCAGAGTCCTTGGTTTGAGCCTTGCAAGAGCTGTTTATTTTGTTGCTGGGCAGAACATGGCCCATTGGATAGAGAGTGATTAAGGTACCTAAAAGCAGTTGTAAGCAGGTTTTCGTGGGGTTGCGCGGAACTAAGCACTGCCTACACAGGTTAAACAATTTATAAGCCGAGTGTATGAAAATGTAACCAGAGGTTAGCAGTGCTTACCATCGCGCAAACCCGCTTACAACTGCTTTAAAGTGCCTTACTCACTCTGTATCCAATGGGCTGTGTTCTGCCCAGCAACGAAATAAACAACTCCTGCAAGGCTCGAAACCAGGACCCTACACACCATATACAAAGTGATTTACCACTAAGCCATGGCAGATATGCGTATTCATGATGTTTTCACTACATAGCATCCAGCCCAGGTATACAACACTACAAGGAATTTATTCCGCCATGTAGATGTATTTGTGTGTGTGTGTGTGTGTGTGTGTGTGTGTATATATATATAGATGTATATACATCTTTAAATGGATATAATATATCTATATATGTAGATATAGTTATAGAAATATATACACACACACACACACACACACACACACATATATATATATATATATATATGTATGTATATATATATATATATATATATATATATATATATATATATATAAGCCAATAAATACATACATACATAGATACGCATACATCCATCAATGTTGTTGTGTCTTTTGGATTTTCCCAGTTAGGGGTCACCACAGTGAAACTCCGGTCCGCTAATGATTGGCAGTAGATTTTTACATACCAAGTTGCCGGCTCTGACGCACAACCTTCAACGAAGGTACGCCCATTCACGCATGTCTCCACACAGAATATGCTCTAGCTGAGAATCGAACAGGACAATGTCTTACTGTGAGGTGACAATGCTACCGCAGCACCACCACCGCAGTTCTCGATATACGTATATATCCACATGTCCACATATATACAGCACTAGGAATGCATATATGTCAGCATATATGTGGCTCACCTTTCAAAGGGAGAAATCTATGTGTCCAAAAGCTGGAAGGCCAAAAGCATGTTCTCAACATTGCACAATCTTGTAATACATGCTTCGAATGTGCAGTGAGCAAACGTCACTATGCATTCGCTCATTGCAGATTAGGCAATTTGGTTGCGGATGCCAATAGTGGGGATAGGGTATATCTGCCTCTCCCCACTGTAGTGCAAATTAGGAGTTAGTATATCATAGTAGGGAGGGCTGTGGGGGGCCCAGCCCCCAGAGGGGTGTGCAGGGAAGCATGCCCCCCCGGCATTATGATATTTATTCCAACTTGCAGTTCGAGAGAGCGAAGGTGCCTTTAGAACTGCAGCGTTTGTAACTGTGGTGCAGTAAGAAATTATGGGTTAGTCCTTTTGGTTTGCAGAAAGGGCCGTGCGAAGGAATGATTGTCTTCCTGTCAAAGGTGAACACATATATATATATCAATACAGGTATATATGGACTACAACTGTAGATGGAACTGGGAAGGTAACCACAACATGTATGTCCACATGCACCATTGATAGGTTTGAGAGACCCAAACAACATACATCTGGCATGGATAGGTATTCCTCCCCCAGCCAAACATGTCTGGCCTGCAATACAATACCAACCTTAGCAGATCCCATAAGTAGAACCCTACACGACAAGGGCATTACATGTTAACAGTATTCCATCCCACCTGTAGGATGTCAGGCTGGCATTGCTAACATATCATGCAGTACAGTCAAGTGATGTGTCATGCTTGGGGAACCTCCTGGAGAGGTACAGTAAATAGCTGGGATCCCTCATACGATCCAATAGCCTTACACCTGACAATGGATTCACCAATGTTGGCAGGGGTGACCACAAATCCACCATGTCAGCTGGGAACTACCATCCAGTAGCCTGATGACCCTGGACTGCAGGGACATGGAACATATCAACAATGAACCCATGGCCAATGTCACTGGTAATCTCAACAGACAGGACCCCACCAATGTTGGACTTGTCAAAGGCAGAGAATACAACCTGAACCTGGTATGCCTCCTTTACCCAATCATGACAGGTGGAGATGAGGGTATGGAGGTGCACAATGCATATGCAGATCATAGCAGGCTTTTGTACACCACCCCACATGTAGAAATGTGTGTAGTTGTTAAGGGATCTACCTCCGTTCACAGAATATGTATCCACCAAGACTGCTTGGCATATGCCACAATTCCACAGATGCCATCCCATGGACATACAGTCCTTCACAGGTTATAGATGTGTCAATGCCCTACGCCACACCGTTGAGGTGTGCAGCACTACTGGAGTTGCTATAACTCACTGGGTTTAACTGTTGTGGACCCAACTGTCATTATTGCAGTTACTGTTGCATCTATCCCCCACATTGCTGTCTGTAATACTGTACAGTGTATGTAATCAGGTTGTTAGTTGTTGTTTACACCATTCACAGTAGTTGAGTGCCTCACACTGTACTAAGGGTAGGACTATGTCACTGGCATTGGCATACACATGTTACTTAGGTGAGGATCGCAGTAGAGTTGGGAGAGGGGCATACACCCTGCTGTTAGCATGTTCAATGTCATCCACATTGCAGACTGCATATATAGCACTGTGTGGTTGTGTCTATCATGTCTTGGAGGGATTACATGTGCAACAGATGTGTTACTTGCATGGGTAAATACGTCCATGTGTACAGTCTTGTACCTGTACTGCATCCAAACCAAAGGCACTGTGTGTTGTACCCAGTCATGGCATGTGTACCACCCACTACACTTACTAGTGTCCACTGTAGAAGGACTGCTGACACCACTACACCCATCAGCCATGTGGCACATGGACAAACACAACACAATCAGAATAGGTACTTGTGAAAACAATACAACATTGTTACTTACAGCTATGATGCATCATGGCTGCACAGCTACACCCTCCAAGATATTAGCATTTCACTTTACTGCTGACAACATGCTACACATCATTCCATTGCTACACTGTTGTATAATCACCATGTGCATCAGCACCATGTTAGTTTGACCCTGCATCAATGTTATGGATGTCAGGGAGTGGCACAGGTATCATCATATGCACAGGGTGTGTTGTTGGCTTGCCAGAGGCCTAGGCTAAGCCATACAATTGACAACATGTGTGTGTGTGTGTATGTGTGTAAAGGGGCTGAGTCCTGTGATGAGTAACTGGTGATGTTGTGTGTGCAGGTATGTGGTTATCCTAGGTTCGTTGTTTATGTGTGTGTGTGTGTGTGTGTGTGTGTGTGTGTGTGTGTGTGTGAATGCATACATACAGTTCCTCCATGTGACTGCCCTATACAGGGAATTGGGAGACAGCTGCAGACTGTACCTGGCAGGGTTTGCAGTTCACCGTCTCTGGCCATGGACACGGGACCTGTGCCTGGCAGGGCTGCTACAGGCAGTATCAGGTACAATGCCAGACTGAGTACTGTCCCCCAAGTTTGACAGACATCCACTGGATCCAGGTCCCTCCTGGGACTGGCCAGGGCAATGTGAATGTGGTCTGCTATGATGGTCTATGGACAGCCCCCTCCACAGTGCTGCTAGGGCTGGTACTGCCACTATGGGAGCGGCTGTGACTTGTTGGACATCCACTGCAACCTCCAGATGCTGGTGTTGCTGGCATACGTCCATGTGACCATCGCAACCTTCCTGCCCTATCCTGATGCATGGACATAACATTGTGGATGAGAGACAATGTCTCACCCCACCATCTATCCATGACCTCGGTGTAATTACGGATGGCACCTGCTAGGTCACAGATGCTGTCAGTTACAGAGGTGGGATGAGCCCTCTGCACCCTTAGACCCTGCCTGGTCTACTGTTTCATTTGTGCCTGTGCCTCTATTACAGTCTGAAACATGCTTGTTGTTGAAATAGATATGGCATGACTGCCAGGGGCATGATGGCCAGCAGTGCTCCGACGAGCACCCCTAAACATCTGCCTATGTGATTCCTCACCAGACATCTGGCTATGGCTGCTGTGTCCTGACACATGTGCCATAGATGCCACACTGTCCTGGCCAATGCCAACCATAGGCTGTCCCTCAGCTAAGGCCAACGGTGATGAGGTATGTATAGGCAGTGTGACTGTTTGTGTGGATGGGGTGGATACGTGTGAAATGTCAATCGGTGGCCTAGAAGCAGTCCCTTATTACCCTTCCTGTGCCTCAACACACCTATCCTCATGGTCACTGTCTGTATAAGTGACATCAGATTCCCTGCGGGGGGGGGCAGCCCAACCTCACCACCTGTGAGGGTAAAACAGGGAACAGACTGTAAGACCTGTACAACACCGCTAAACAGTACATACCCACATGCACGCATACACACACACACACACACACACACACACACACACACACACACACACACACACACACACACACACACACACACACACACACATGTGCAGACATGGCCACATACACAGACATACACACATGCATTTGACATACATGGCAACCCATACACTCCACCAGACAGCACCTACAGACAGCTCACGCACCCCCTATAATACACACAATAGCAGGGGATGGTGCAGTACAGTATCACACACATACCTGTAATTACACAGATGTCAGCATGCAGGACATGTGGCGCTCAACAGCATGCACTGCAACTGTAGTCAATCCCCGTTACCAACATTATACATAGCTGTAATGCATGGCTTCTGTTTGTATGTGATGGCCATCCACCTAGAACTCACTGCACCCATGTCCACAGCATTTCTGTGCATCTGTTCAGCACCCTGGCATGTACTGTGCACCATACCTCATGTTGGTACACACCATTGCAGGATGTGTATCTGTGTGTCAGTTGTGTTTCCGCTGCTACTCACAGCCTCTGTGTGTTTCTGGATCACATGTCAATACGTGTTTAGTGAATGCTTGATGTGTATTCACATATGTCATCATCAGTGGTGCATGTATGAGTGATAGACTACCATTAGACTGACCACAGACACAATGTACTGTACCTATGGTGAGTGTAGAGACCATTATTGGCCATGATTGAGCCCTGGCTGATGTTGCCTGTGGTACACATCGGTTCATAGGTGAGTACTGATCTATTGGTCCTGGGGCCTACATAAGCCTAGCCACAGGGGTTCCCAGCCATGCACCACCCACTAATGTTATTCCCCTGTACCCCTGTCAGGCTGTGGCACAGACATACTACCCAGGGTGAATTCCCCATTTCTCATCCAGTTGCCAAGTGTTTCT
The DNA here is from genome assembly GCF_019279795.1 of Protopterus annectens. NCBI lineage: Eukaryota > Metazoa > Chordata > Ceratodontiformes > Protopteridae > Protopterus > Protopterus annectens. The sequence goes on from NC_056735.1 coordinate 1,753,454,296, forward strand.
GTAAAGAAGGCCAATGAGTAGCATTGCCTGACATGTATGGGTAGTCTGTTCGGGAGTGTGGGGATTCCCCAGGACAGGGCTCTATCCCTCCAGTATGTTCTGTGTAATGTGTTGATGAGGTTTAGGACCCTGGAGCATGTGTTAGCAGAGGGAGTGGGATGTCTTTATATGTATCATGTTCAACTGCTCTGTCTATTACATAGCTGTATATGTTGGGCAGATGTCAGCTGTGCCTGGGCAATGTGCACTGGAGTGTAGCCACAGTTGTCTGGGACGGACTGTGTATTGCATGTGTTTGAGGCTGGTAATCCCATTAGTGAGGTGTGTGCTGTGTCAGTGTGCATGTACAGCATGCATTATGGGTAGGTGTGTTAGATGTGTACATGGCCTACACCTTAGCTATGACATGCACAGTGAATTGCCAAGCATAACCTTAAACCATACTCACAGGCATCCGGCTGCTGCCTTTCTGGTATCCCAGAGGTACCTACTTTGAGATGGGATAGAGTTGGTTGGTGGCCACAGCTGTGGCATTGCTACAGGGTGGCTATAATATTACAGTATAACAACAGCTAAAGTCCACAGTACCACAGATTATGCATTACTGCTTATCCATACTAAACAGCAACATACGCCACATCTCACATATGCATGGTCTACCTGTACAGATGCATACACTTTGATAGTCTACTGATATGTTCTGGAACCTTACCTGCATGCTCCATGTCTGGTGTGTGTGTAGCTCCCACCTCCATGACTGTATAAGTCTGTAGCTCTTGTGGGCTGGCAGGTGCTACCAGGCTCATGAGCAACTCCTCCTCTCTGGTGAGGGGGTGGGTGGATGTTATGGCCCCCCCTGTTGCAAGGTGGACACCCCGCATGGCAGCGGCATGCCAACATACTTGGCTGAGCATTTCACTGCAATGGTGGTGGACATGCTCATAAGTACAGCTGTGCATCCCCACCTCATTCACCCTACAGACATCAGTCCACATGGTTGTTCTTTCCTGCTGGTCCTGGCTTGCCCGTGGGAACAGCTGGTAGTTGTGGATGATGCTGGTGATTATAATCTCCTCCTCAGAGGCACTGTAGGTGGGATTCTTCGGGGTGCCATACTCCCTGAAAGACATAAAGATGGAAATATGTCTGAGCAACTCATATGTCAAGTTTACCATAATACAATACACATATCAGTCTCCTGCCACCATATCAGTTCCAACATAAAGTTCACACTACGCTAGTGGTATGTGTCCGGTATGTGTACCATTGGGTCATATATCGTATTGTATAACACTTTCTGATATGTGTTTATAGATATGCTCTCTTTGGGGACACTAGAGTTGCTGGGCTGTTACAGGGTACTTCACCTGCATGTCATTGTCACTGCCACTATGTTTCCACATATCCATGTGGTAGGCCTGCTATGTGATTGCTACACATCTGCCATTCTGTGATATTGGGGATATCTATGCATGCTGTTGGGCATGTTCTGGGATTGTGTGGACTATTACAGCCCACATATGTTCCATGACAGTCACACACCAGTATGTGTAGGGGTTGCCAGCAGAAACACCACTCCAACCTAATGTGCACATGTTACCAGTTCACATCACATCCGTGACCCACCATGGAACCTCATTATCTACTGTTCCATTACTACCTTCATGTGGAACCACCTCAGGGGATGGTGTTCCCCCCATGGAGCACACACAGACATGTGTCTTTCACCCAGTTAGGTCGAGGGTATTGTGCATAGGGAGCTACACAGAGACATGTGATATGTGCTACATCACCTGGAGGCATGCAGTACACATACGCAAGGTTCAACATGCATGTCCCTCCTGCCCAGCGCACAGCCCAGGCACCTTTATGTCCATGTAGATGCTGTTGTTACTTTCCATGGGTGGGCACCATGTTCCCTTTGTTCCCATGTGAGGGCTCAGTGTCCTCCACATTCCAAATGTAAATACCCTTCCACAGTGTTTAACCACCACATGTGTCATATACCAGCTCTGTATGCTGTCCTGTTTGTCACTCAACCAGACCTACATACCAATATGTGCCTAATACCCTTCACCAACATATATATCCCACCATCTCATACAATTGCAATGTGTTCCTAACATGGGTTACACACTCCACTCCACACTCCATCTTGCAGCCATGTACTGGTGTGTAGGTATTTTGTGTATTGATGTGTGATGTTCTCTCACACATGTCATGGCAGGGGACATATATATATATATATATATATATATATATATATATATATATATATATATATTTACATATATATATATATATATATATATATACATATATATATATATATATATATATATATAGATATAGATATAGATATAGATATATATATATATGTAGACACACACACACACACACACACACACACACACACACACACACACACACACACACACATTATATATGTATATATACATATGTGCATATATGTATAGATATCATTTTGTGTTTATATACCTATATAAATGTATAACTGTCCAAGGTTCTGTACGCATACACAGCTGTGAATATGTATCACACATATATGCATCTGTATGTGAGGTGCATACAAACATCTGGACCACACTCATGTACCCTCTTTACTTCACAGCAGAACTGTTCTGCCTTGCTGCAACACAGACAGGTGTCACATGTGAACATAGACTAACATTAGGGGGGTATATATGGTGACACACTTTAGATAAGTGTATTATACTTCTATGGCAGTTGGACATGCTATGCTACACTTTAACATGACTGTCCTGCAGGTGGTGTGGTCTTTCAACCATGTGTCTATCATGGCAGTATACCCCAACCAGCCATTGGCCACAGTAATTTACAGAACACAGATATCATGGGTCACATCTTTGCCATTCACTGCTGGTCTGCACATTTGACAGGTATGTCCCACTGCCCACAGGGACTGACCCTGCTATCCAGTGCAGTTGATGAGCACAACATCATTACAGGAACAAGTACTGATGGCACATATGCATCCTTTCACAGTATACATCCTATTATTCTATGCCATATACTACATGCCAGTAAATGCATATCTGTTTCACATACCTGTTATGTTGTTTCTGCTGTAACACAACCCTGAGCTTTGTGAACTTTCTTGAAGGTTTCTTTTTCCTTCCTCTCTCTCTCTCTCTCTCTCTCTCTCTCTCTCTCAGTCTCTCCAGTAGAGTGATTGAGCTGGTTTGAATAGATTGCAGCATGCTTTTGTTGGTATTGCACATGATCAACTGGTGGTCTCTGCACCAGTCAGTGTCCACCAGTTGCTAATTGCATGCAGCCTGCTGTGTAGTACTTCAGATAACCACTGTCATGGCAACCTTGTACTATAAATTGCTGCCTTCTGTGGGCGTTGTCCCTTCACCTTTATGGTATGGATGACATCCTTCCTGTGTGTGGACATCAGTATTACAGACAGCAGGTAGCAATATCTCTTACAGCAGAACCTGCAGACACAGGCAAAATCCACATTTAGGTAAGGCTCCAGACCTACAGACAGCATGAGTAGTGCTGTTGTATGCAATGTATCTTGCTGTTCTTACAGGGTTTCTGTGTACATAGTACTTTTCCATATGATGTTGTCTGTCTGCATAGCTCTCAACTGTGGGCCTCTCCATATGACACCAGGGGGATTGGCTGTTAGGTTTTGTCTGTGCACCACACAGGTATTGTCCAAGATATATCTGTGGCATTCTGTCTGTTGAGTGCTATCCGTACATGGCTACATCCATTTGTATTTCAATGTCATATCCCTACATAAGGGCATGCTGCAATGAATCCTGTAACACAAGCAATTTCCAGGGTGTGAAACAGCAATAATGCAAATATGGCCCTATGTTCCTTCCTCTGTCCTCCACATATATGCCAGTCTTTGTCCTGCTTGGATACAGGAAAGGTTGTTAGGTAATGGCCTATCATTATTTACCACTAGCATTACTACTATCATCCCAGTCATGCCATGAACTCCCACACCAACTGTTGGGCCAAGTCCATATATATTAGGGCAACAGCTGGAGAACACATATGTGCCCTTGTACATTCCAGAAGTAAGTGTGTGGTACACAGTGTTTCTTGCCCTATTACAGCCTTTTATGGGGGGGGGTTCTATGCCATTAACTTAGGCTATGGCACATTTTCAGGTATATAACTATTAAGATCTCTAATATCTGTTAACTGTGTTGTATGCTATATTTTTTATGCATTTGTATGTCCTTACTGTATGGATATTGTATATGTATCATACATTTATAATTATGTAACCCTTACTGTATTGCTTATGGAGCTTTTCTCCCCTGGCCTCCACTGAAAACGGGCACTTTCAGGCCCAGTGGACTTCCCCGGTAATCATACTGAAAATAAAATAAATAAGACGAGGGTCATTCAGTGTGATAGTAAGATGTTAGGTTAAGCAATGTTATGTACAATATACTGTGACATTAACACAAGTGCTACTTTCCCTGACTACAGGGTGTAATTAGAGGCTGCTGAACTATGTTGATTGTTACATATCCTGAAGGCAAATCCTGTTTCTACTGTTGTACTAATTGAAGGCCTTGGCCTGGACAGCATAGTATGGTATATATACACATTGCTTGCATCTACTGTTTTGTGTGAGCCTTGCATTCATGACTGATTACATATTTCAAACCTTATGTGATGTCAGTACTGGCATACAATATTGTATAGTACAGGAATAAAGGCTATCTGTGTATGCATACCTGTGTGTTGTATCATGTCCTTTGTATTGTGGGTGGGTATATGTTTAATGTCAGTATTCTCATTTGTAAAAATGATTGCCACACTACACATTTCACAGGTGCCAGTTGAAGGGCTTGTGGCTGAGGGATATACTTTGCACCCAGTACTTCCACACTACGTCTACATATATATGGCTACTGATACCTTTTGTCTGTGTATATGTGTATGTACCTATATATATCTCATATGGCTATATCTATATATATGTATCTATAGATATGTACATCTGTATCTATATATATATATATATATATATATATATATATATATATATATATATATATATATATATATATATATATATATATATACATATGAACATATGTATGTATCTATATACAATTGATGTTATATGATTATTTGTGAGTCATACATTAATATATATATATCTACATATAGCTGTCTATCTGTCTACATTTACAGATATATATCTGTCCATATGTCCATGCATATTCGGCTCACATTTAGGCCTGTTCATCATTCACTTGGCAATTGTCATGGATGATCGCAACATTGAAGTCAGTAACTAATGGCAACACTTTTGTGTTTCAGACTTCATCACCTTCTACATATGTGTTCTAATACATATAACTGTGTAACTAGCAACATTTTAAGTGTATCAGAGCATTAGTTGACATATATCCCTCTTTGTACCCACAGTGTGGCATACTTTGTCCAGACTTCTTGTATTAACAGGTTATGTGGTGTGATAATAATACATTTCCCGTACTGTTGACTGAGTGTGCTGAATGATATTTTTGTGAAAACTTCAGCTTATGTATATCTGCCATGGTTTAGTGGTAACTCACTTTGTGCCTGGAGTGCAGGGTCCTGGCTTCGAGCCTTATAGAGGCAGTTTATTTTGTTGCTGGGCAGAACAAGGGATGTTGGCTACAGAGTGATTAAGTCACTTTTAAGCAGTTGTAAGTGGGTTTGCGCGAGTTTGCACGTTGGCAAGCACTGCCAACCTCTGCTTATGTTTTTTACAGTCAACTTTGAATTTCTCAATCTGTGTAGGCATAGCTTACCCCCGTGCAAACCCACGCAAACCCACTTACCGCTGCTTAACAGTGCTTACTGCCACTTACCCCCGAGCTAATTTCTTTAAAATAAAAGAAAAAGGGGTTAATAGGACAGTGGTGAAAAATGAGGCACAAAGAGGGAAAGACAGTAAGGAAAATAGCTAGGCATGTGCAGGAAGGGTATATGAAAGGTCCATAGCTGCCCATTTCTTCTACAGCAACAACTGTGCATATACATTATATTTGCAGGTACATTTGGACCCTCAAACCCCTGGGAGAGGGGTGAGGACAACATATATTCATTGTGATGCCAATTAGACCAGATTACATGTGTCCAGTGGACACGTGTGCGAAATGGACAGCTATGTATAGGGTGAGATTTTTTTGTGGGGACAGATTGCCCTTTTTTTTCAGGTGACAGTGGGATGGTGGGGAGGGGTAGTCAGTATATTTGGGGAGGTAGGTTGGGTAGGTTAACAGACAAGACACACAAGATGCATACAGGGCCAGTATATGACACATGTGGGGGGTAAACACCTTGGATGGGGAGGGGTGTTTGGAAGTCACAAGCCCATGAGCCCCCAACTGGAAACAGTGGGACTGAGCTCTCCACCCATGGGCAGTCACCATTGCACCTTCATGGCCCCAAAGGTGGCTGTGCTGGGGGCTGTGTTGGAGGGGCAGGCTCACCCTCTAATAATGCCACTCAGCCTTCAAGCTGGCATAGCCACTCTCGATACTCCTGATCACGCTCCTTATGCACTACGGCCGGGACCTTTTGACAGGTGACAGGTTTCCCTCCATGCCGCTCTGAGGGGGGGTGAGCCCCATCCCCTGCAGTGGTTCCACCCGAAGGTGGCTCAGTGCCCACAGAGGAGGAGGTCCCAGGCTGGGCCCCAGATGTGCTGGTGCCCGGTGCCATGGCCAGCTGTGGTGGGACAGATGGGTCTGCTGGGACCGGCCTTCCAATACGAGTTGTGTTGTCACAGGTTTATGACAGATATGGGTTAGTAACAGTCAAGAGCATTCAGGATTAGTTATAACAGCATGCATAGGTATTCCCATTAACCCAACACACCAGATTTAAAACAGTTCCAGAGCAAGCAGAACACATGGATATATGGAACAACAGTGGCCATTACAGGAGCATGCAGGTTTTATTAATGGCAACAGGCCACCAATATGGGTGTATTTTCACATGACACATGCATAGAAACAAATGTGAATATTTATAAACCATTAGGGCATATGTCCCAACAAAAGTGTGGAATGTTCATATACCAGTTGAAGAGTGTCATTAGGTTATTATGAACATATGTTAGGGGTGTGAGAGAGACTTCAATTAACAACTAATATATCCTTGTAGTTTTCACAACATTCTTAGTCACTGCAGTGGTCTTTCCCTTACATGTATTATTACACTACACGATAGCCTTATATCGTACACTGGTATGTTTATAAATTATTATATACGTGACCTTTGTCTTACATATAGGCATGACAGGCTGCAGGTGTTAATGCAACATATGTTGAGAATTGCTGTCATACACTTTGGGTGATGTGCTAGAATGACAGGTTTGTTTCCATATACATTCTCTGACTATATACACATTTGAATATCAGTTATATGTCATTGACAGCTGCCTACAATTCTTGGAAAATCACATTGGATTTTCAGGGGAACAGGGTACCAAGCTGGTGATATGGGCCATTTATCTGGACATGCTGGACAGATTGGAACAGTTGTGGGGTATGAATTTGCATACAACTTACATTTTGAACATTCTAGCAAATTCTATACTGTTGTTGGGTGTAAGTATGCATACAGCTTTCTATCTGAACATTGTATCAAAATCTGCACAGTTGTGGGGTATAATTATGCATACAACTTAGTAGCACTCCCAGGATTCAACCCCCTGCTGTGTGTGACATAATATTATAGTTTACATCACAGTACACTGTGCTATCAGGGAATTGATGTAAAGCTTTCAACTGTTTCTATCTAAGTCTCCCTAACTTGTACAATATAACTGACCTCTTGGCGCTTCCAACATTGTTATACAGGAATTCATGCCCATTTTATCTGCATACCACGGTGTGGGTGGCACTGCTTAAGATACAACATTACTATTTATACTATGGAACAGATCACCAACATATGAAAGAAGAGTAAACAGAAGCACTCCAGGGGTTATACCTTTATTCACAGACTATTACACATTTATTTCTACTGGTAAAACACTTTCTAAGGCTCTTATATTTATTTGTTATGATAGGTCATGCAGACTGATTACTAACCTGCCTCGCGACGCAGACTTTGCAGCCTAGCATCATGGGCTTGCTGGATTGCAGCCCACTCATTTGCAGCTGTCAGAAAAATGCAGTGATATTTATCCATACCTATCCATAGTATACACAAGCTAGGCAATTATTTACTAGTTAGTAGAATGAGTACTTTCTCAGTCCTGGGTCATTGGGCTTCTGCCGACACTCCTGGATCCAGTGTCCCAGTACATCCACCCTCCACCACTTCAGGTCAGCATGGTGGTGCCTGACCTGCTCACCAGTCCAGGGGATACCTGTAGCACTGGTGAGGTCATGGGCGAGACTGTCCCAGGCCTCCGTTTTATACTGCGAGCCCTGGTACTAACCCTGCAGTAGTCTCTGATCATGGTGTTTTACCAGGAGCCATAACATGATTTTTGACTCCTGGATGCCCCAGCACTGTGCTCTAAATCGAGTGCCTTCACCCACACCAGCCATTCTGCCTAAAGTAGGAAGCTGCAACCAGTTATGGGTAGTATTCCTACCTGTGAGGTTTAAATATGGCCATTTTCCTGCACTTCCCCATGATTGGCCAGTTTTGAAAAGGCTAAGCTATGGGCAGACCTGCTTACATGAGGTTGGCACTGCTTAAAAAGGTATACCACTAGGCAGTTTGAATTGGCTCCCCTACACATTGCTTACACTTACTACCTTGAGCTGTGCTGTGGTTAGCATTTCTTAATAGTTAATTAGCACTATATTTGCCATTTGGCAATGATTTATTTTTCATTACAGGTTATATATGTGTCTGGTATCCGTGATTCATGTGTACATACACTGTATGGGGACCTGGGGACTTCTACACTTTATTACAATAACACCTCAAATCTATGCTTACTGCAGTACTCCAGTTCACATATTTATGTTATGTAGCAGGTTATCCAACATCACACTGTACATAGATTCAGTTCACATGTTTGGTTTGATTTTCCTGTGGTGAGGATTAGTTTGCTGATACCTCCTTTATGTCTATTGCTATGATGGCTTAGTTGTTAGCTACTGTGGTTATAATGTACAAGGTCCTGAGTTTGAGCCTTGCAGAGGCAGTTTATTTTGTTGCTGGGCAGAACATGGGCCATTGGATCCAGAGTGATTAAGGCACTTTAAAGCAGTTGTAAGCTGGTATGCATGGGTTTGCGTGATGGTAAGCACTGCTAACCTCCGGTTACTGTTTCTTACACTCAGTTAACTTCTACTTTGCTTAATTTGTGTGGCAAATGCTTACCCCTGCGCAATCACACTTAGACATGCTTACTACTGCTTATTTGTGCTTAAACCTGCTTACTAGTGCCTTATTCATTATGACACTAACACTTCACATGTGCATTTCATGCAGTACTCCAGTTCACATTTAAATGTTATTATGTAGGTTATATGGCAAAAAGATGTAAATATATGTCCATATACAGTTTTCACATGGAAAATGATATGTGCTGCACTGGGACATGAACCAGGAATGCCTGTTCATTAGGTGGATGCTCTAACCACTGCACTATTGCTGTGATGCATTTGCATCGATATTCCTTGTTATTTTCTTCAGCCTTTTCAGCTGCTTTAACAGTAGCTAAGCGATGGGCAAACACGCGCCCCTATGGTTAGCTGTACTTGGGGTTTTAAAATAAATAAATACAAGGGTTTCTTCATATTATTTCAATGTACTGTTGCTGTTGAACACATAGGGACTGTTGGTGGAGATATGCAGACACCTATGAGTGGTTTCGCTCATTTATTTACACTTTCTTCTGTTCTACTTTGCAGGGGCGTGTTTATTCTGAGAGCTCTGCTGTCAGACACGTCCCCTGCACTTGTCCACACTCAGTGTAGGATTTGGAGCTCAGGCAGCGAGCCTTCATTAATTTGCATGGCACGCTGCCATCCTCCTCTTAAATTGCCGCTTTCGTGCAGGACGGCAGATTAGTAAATCCAGGGGTATATCTGTGAGAGATGCCACACTGCTTTGTGGTTACAGTTCTGTGACTGTTTGATTTCTTGGTTCATAGTTTTGTCTAAATTGTTTCCTGTTTTTTTTTTATCTTACTTTATTGCAGTCTATTTTGAATTAATTTTGTTGTTTTATTTTAAATTTACTCTTTTTGGGAGTTAAGAAAAACTTTTTGGTTAGAGCCATGTAACAACACTTGTATTGCATTTTTTGACAGCAAATGGATTAACTATCTGAATTATGGGAAGAGCTGTGAAGTAGCATTTTTTATTTAAGGTAAGAAGACTAAGATAAGGTTGAATCTGTGAGCGCTAACAGTAATTTGAGCATTTGGATTTGTGGAGCTACAGTTTGTATACTTTATTGTTTCATGAGCTGCCCATTCCTTATGCAAATTTGGCTTTAGACAGTTCTCCTAGTGAGTACTAGAAGATCCCTTTACTTTGATAAAGCTTTGGTATCATTCTCTTTTGTATTTTCCATCCACTAAGTGAATAATGCAATAACTAGAGCATTAACCCTCTTGTTCAACTTTCATTTACAGTCACTGATCTACTTCCCAACAATGTCCTACAAAGACATGGGACTAAATTACATGTTTTCTTTGGAATGATTCTGAGTGAGCTGCCCGACTTTGACTTTCCCAAAGTGTTACCAACTTTCTTTTTCATGACAGACATTGCAAATTTCTTTGTTCAGTACAAGTTCTTTGAGAGGGGCAGTTTCCACTTGAAGGTTTGCTGATTGGCTGGCTTCCACTTTACATGGGACCACCTGATTTTTTTATATTTGAAGGTTGTGCAGCTTGCTACTCTTTTTTGCTGAGGTATAGACCATGCTATAATGTACATTCTGAAAAAGGGAGGGTGATACAAAGTAGAAATGTACTGTTTTATAAGATCATTCCTGCCTGGGATTGCTGTACTTTCTGAGGATTTCTGTTTCAGTGGCCTACTTCAGCCTGCCAGCAATGTTTTCTAACTTGCTTTTAGTGAGAGAAAAGGCAAGCTTCTTCATTCCACATAAAGGTTTCAGAGGGGCAGATTCTAGCTGAGCCTTCATTATTTTTTCCTTCCTATCTGTTGACCTTTAAGCTATCCTCCTATAGATCTTGAACCCGTTCTTTCTGGATGGAGGGAACCCACCTGCATCAAGCAATAGCTAATAGGAGGGGCACATCATCTAGATAGTCATGGGGGAGTTTGTGCTCCTTCTCACATGCTGTGCTCTACTCTCCCACTTGTCAAAGGTTCCAGCTAAGTCTGTCTTTCCTCTCTGGATGTCTGCATATGGGGTTAACACAGTATGGTTTATAAACCTCCACAAAGCAAATGGCTTCATAAAAAGTAAAACTAAAGACCTGACTCTCCATCTGCAAATAAATAAGACATGCTGGAGGGACAGATTTATTACTCAAATGTTTCCTTACCTGAGGAATAATATATTGCTGCATATAAAACAGTGATACCCTCAATTTCCTTTAAAGCAAATCTTAATTTTTGGATATGTCCCCATAAATTAATCTCAGGTGTGGCTTATTATGTCCTCATAAGACAGAAGGTGCCTTATGAGGGTGGGTATTGCAAGGAGGGTATGGTCCACAAACTAATTCTACCTTGTACACTCTATGAACCAAAGAATCTAGATTCTGTGACTGACCACAGTAACTACAGACCTATTAGTCATAGTAGAATTGTAAAGACCATGTCTCCCAAACTTATCATTCTCATAACTCACATATCTATTCTCACAACATTATCCTGCCTACACTACCTCACCACACCACTCTATTCTAATCACTCCCCCCATTTCACACAACACTCTCATCCTGTGTACAGCATGTATACTGCTCAATATGTATATCCTCCAGCCTCTTCCTCATCCACAACACAGTGCTCTTCCCATACAAAGTTATAGCCAACCATAAAATTACTACTCCCACCTTTACTAGCACCAACTTAATAAAGCCAACTACTCAAAAACTGGACTCTAAACATTTTAAATACCTCTCATTCCACATCCATTACCTAATCTCTATCTTTCTATCTGGGACATACACCCTAACCCAGGCCACTTCCACAACCATAGCTCACCCCCCATCTTATCAACCCTTGTCAACCCTTGTCAACTGGCAAATCCCTCCATTTCATAGCCCTTAACACTCAAAGCATATGTAATAAACTCCTTATCCTCCATGCCTGGCTACTCCACAATCAACCTGATATTCTGTCCATCTCTGAAATCTGGCTAAAACCACATATAAAAGATACAGAACTGATACCACCCATCTACTGTATTATTTGAAACAATAGAACTCATAAAAAAGGGGGAGGTGTTGCTCTCCGCTATTCTTCATCACTCTTAGTCACCCCATACTCCAAGCCCTTCCCAAATTTGGTAATGCAGAATTAATCCCAACACTTTTTCAGTTAAACAAACATAAATCTATTTGCATTATCTCCCTTTACATCCCACCTGGAGACAATATCCCAATCCTTGACGATTTACTCTCCTGGTGCTCCACCAACATTACCCACAATACTATAATCCTGGGTGACGTTGACATTAATTGGGTCACAATTCAATCACCAACCAACCCCCTAAATATAAATCTGCACAACTTCACTCAACTTATCAACTCTACTATCAGACCTTCCAAAGACCTGCTCTCTGGAAGCATCCTTGACTGGATTCTGGTCTCCCATCCCCGCTACTTCTCTGACAATGGTACTCTTCCTGACGCACTAGGTGACCACCTTCCAACATTCTGCCATCATCTACCCTCTTCCCTTCAATTGTCCCACACTTATACCTCTACTAGGCTCCTAAAAAACTTCAACCCTGATGCATTCATAGTGCACTAAAAAGAACTAACTGGAACCCACTAAAAACCTCACCCCTAGAAAATGCTGTTTCATACTTCAACACAACTTTCTTAAACTTGCTTGATTCCTTGGCCCCCTCCAAAACAAAACAGATAAAAAGTAATCTAGTCCCTTGGTTAACTAAGAATACCTTAGCCATGATGCAATTTTGAGATAAAGCCTGGAAACGCTACCAAAATAATAAGTCCCTCTCCTCCCTAAATGAATACAAAACACTTTGCAACAAAGTAAAGAAACTTATCACCACTGACCGCAAAGCCTATTTCTCCACCCTCCAGACTAACCATAATACTAACCCCAAGAAATTCTGGAATGGTATCTCCTCTCTCCTTAACCCTGGCAAAACTGCCCCAATCTAAATACCTCTGACTTGGATTTAGCTACTCAATTCAACTCTTTCTTCACTGACTCCATAGCTAAACTCACCTCTTCCTTCACCAAAAATCCAGCTCCCACTGATTCACCTTCACATGACCCCTTATCCTCCAATAACTCCAGCCCCCAAACTCCTCCCTTCTCCTTGAACCCAATCTCTATCTCTACCATAAAAAACTCCTTCTAAAGCTGAAACCATGCTCCAATGCACCCGATGAGTTACCCTGTTATTTCCTAAAATTAGCCACAGAAGCCATCGCCTTCCCTATCTGTATACTAATAAACCAGTCTATTTCTGAAATCCATGTTCCACTGCTCTGGAAAAAAACCTTTATCAATCCATTACACAAAGTTGTCAGCAATAATGATATCTCCAACTTCCGCCCTCTCGCTATCCTATCTCCTATTTCCAAACTTCCCGAAAAATGTATCCACCTTCAATTTCTACCCTATCTCATAAACAATAACCTTCTTACTTCCACCAAGCACGGGTTCTGAGCTGGCCACAGCACCATCACCACTCTCCTATCCTTCTTACATACTATTCACAAAGCCCATGACTCTGGGCATATCATGTCCACCCTCCTCTTAGACCTCTCTAAGGCCTTCAATACTATCTCCCATAACCTTCTCCTCTCCAAACTCTCTAAACTTAACCTATCCCACTCCACTATCAACTGGTACACCAGTTATCTGTCTAACAGGCACCAAGCAGTTAAATGGAAAAAAGCTACCTCACCTTTCCCAATACTCCCACAGCCGTGCCCCAGGGATCTATCCTAGGTCCCCTTCTATTCAATATTTTCATCAATGACTTCCATCATACCATCCCTAATGCCAAACTCATCCAATATGCTGATGATTCTACAATAATCTGCTCTGCCACCTCCATACCCTCACTAGCAATATAAACACAGGATGCTTTCTCCTTAACTGAACAATGGATGCTAAACAATCACCTAGCACTAAATGCAACCAAAACCAAACTCATGTTATTCACCCCTTCCAAAACCACCATCCTAGACTCAAACTCCTTTTCCATCACCAGCCAAAATAATACACCCCTCGAAATAGTCTCCTCAGCAAAACTACTAGGAGTCCTCATAGATGATCACGTAAAAATTCGATAGCCATCTCCTACTAAACATCTCAAAAAACGATAAAAAACTCCACCAGGCTCATTCTCGCTACCACATATCTTACCCCTTACCTCTTATATGGCACTTGCATCCTAACTAACTTGCAATCTTCCCTCAGATCAAAACTCTCCTCCTGTTACTACAAAATCTCAAAATTTGCAGCAGGTAACAGATCCTCCACTCATCACTGCATTTCCTTACATCATCTAAACTGGCTTGAACTCCCCAATTATCTCACCTACACTCAACTTATCCAAGCACATAAACTTATTTTTAGCTCCACTCTCTGCCCATCTCTTACCACTACCTTCCAAATGCATCTTCCTGTTAGGCCTCTAACATCAAACTTCCAAAATTTAATAGAAGTACATAAACCTGCCCGCCCAGTAGGCAAACAGCTTTTATCCTTCTCGTTAGCACGGCACTGGAATGCTCTCCCGCCTCTTATCTGGACCATCAGCAGTCTCTCAGTCTTTAAAACCTCACTCCACTCACACCTAACTACACAATGGGAATGCTCCTACTCCCATCGCACTCAACCTCCCTGACCATAGCTATTTACCTATAAACTATCTTACCCATTAACTGCCACATATATAGTCCTATATAATACATATCATCACGTTACACAAACTAGCTTATTCTCAAAAACTCAATTTGCTCACTCCTTTGTCAAGTTTTTGTAATGTTGTTACTGTGTATGTTTTTCTAATGTTATTTGCTGCTGCTATTGTCAATTTTTTTTTGTAACTTTGTTACTTTGTAATTTTTTTCTAACTGTACTCTATTTGAAACTTTTGTAAGTGAATTATTATATGTACTTCTGGAGCTTTTCTCCCCTGGACTCCATTGAAAACGGGCTTCTTGAAGCCCAATGGACTTTCCTGGTAAAAAAAACCCTTCAAATAATTAAATAAATAAATAGAATTACCTGCAAAGACTGGAAAATATTATTTCTGAATAAATTAAAAATAACACGTGGCCTCAACATTGCTGATCCTAATAAATATGCATTGGTTAAAGCAGAACATGTCTACTTAACCAGGCTAATTTCTTTGACATGGTCATGGAAGCCTTAGATGATGGACACATTGTTTACAGTGCCTAACTTGAATTTAACAAGGCCTTTGAAACACTTTCCTATGAAGATATTATAGACATATTTTCCAATTTCAATGTTAATCCATACATTTTTGAAGGACCGCAAACTGGCATATTGACAAAGCTCACATTGTTAAACTAGTGGATCTGTCCTGTAGCTGCAGAAATGTCACAAGCAGTGATGTTTCACATGTTTTAGTCTTGCGCTCCCTCTTATTTTAGCATTTATTTCTCAGAAGTGATATTGGGCATCTGAGGTCTCTGGGTAACCCATGTTTACTGATGACTAACTGCAGTTGTCAGATCTCCCCCAGGCTGCTCAAATTCTCCAGCAGAGCTACAGGCTCAATATAAATGCTCAGAAGTGCAGCATTGCTATCTTCAGATTAGCATCTGCCCCCGTAGTTATCACATTGCTGAACATTAACATAAATGAAGCAATGTTCTTATTGTTTTTCCTTTTTACCCTTCCTTTACAGATGACCATCAGCTTCCCCAGCTCCTCTCCTCAGTCTGCAGATCTACTGGACCCACCATAGTCTCATCCAGGCTCAACCCAACTTTACTCTGGGGCCAGTGAAGAAATCAAGACTACTGATGCAGCATCATGCTGTATGCTGGTTAGTGTGCACTAATTCATGTTCCTATCATGACAGCCTTGGCAGCTCCATGATTGCCTCCCTTGGTAGGAGCATGTGCAACAAACTGACAGAGCAGCTCACCACTCATGCAGCATGGAGCTGGCCAGGTCCCTGTGCTGCATATTGCAGTGAGTCATTAGGTTACTTCCCTCCCTCCCTCCAAAATGCATGAGCCAACATCAGCTGCTCACTTCCATCTTACCTTGTAGCACCTCCAGTGCTTGTGCCATTAATCAAACACAGGTTGCCTGGGGTGCTGTTGTCTGGGGTGCTGTAAGGGCTTTGTCTCTCCATGCCATGGGGCTGCTCAGTGTTTTTTTTTTGTTGTCACATCATTTTGATTTTTTATTCCCTTGCATGACAATGACCGCTTGCTTTGATGTTTGCTGATTTGCACATTGGCCTGTTGAAGCCTCTGTCTGACTGAAGCAACGTGTTGCACTCGCACTTGTATACAAACCAACATAAAAATAAATTTAAATTTACAAATATTTCAGGGTAAACAGAATATCTTTTCTGGGTCTAAACTCATACATGGACTGGAGTAATAAATTCTTACAACCCCTCTAACAAATTGAATAATTTATCCATAACAAGAATGGACTGCACTTACTCATTTTGAATCAAAGGTTCAACATTAGGAAAAACTATATTTCCTAGCACCCTAACATAGTCTTTCCTAGAAAGGCCAGTAACCTTGATTCTACTGTAACTATGACACACCCACTTATTCTTTAACACAGGGACCACATCTACAGTTTCTGAATTTAGAGGTACTGTTTTTCACTTCCATTCAACATTGAAAACATTCAGATCAACATTCAGAAAAGGTATATTAAACTCGATATGACATTAATATCCAACGCCATCACTTCCAGCCACATATTAGCGACTCTTTTCACCTCAGAACTGCATAATTGTCACAGTGGCCTCATCAGTAGAAACTGACCGTCATATTTTCTACTCACAAGATGCAGTGACATGAAAAATAAACTAAGATTAAAGAAGTGCATTACTAGAAAATAATAAGTAATGTTAGAATTTTCAGCAGTGCCTTATTGCAACCACAAGAATGTTGCACTACTCAGAGAATTCATAAACTCCAATAAAACAGATTGTTCTCTTTCACAGTAGCTTCACTTATACTTACACTGTCTACAGAATATTTTTTAAGAGAGACTGTTAAATGCTGCACATTAGGTGACATTTAAAATATAAACCACATGGAAGGATAACTCCTAGAATGTGTCACTGATTCCATTGCTATATTCCTGATCTGCTGTCTGCCATTATTTATTTATGTTTTTGTTATTGGTAAATGGCTAATTTAGAAATCAACAATAGGACTAGAGTAGCTTGATGAGAATGGGATACTTCAGAATTGAAGTCAGTATTGCAAAGATCCCATCAAGGCAACACATGACTGAAGCCCTAGTGAGTATAGCATATACAGTAGCAATTTGATGTTAAACCTTCATGACCTGCTTGACTGTGTGGGTAATCTATCATTAGACACAAAGTATCATGTTAACTGTCATCTCTCTAATCCTGAGTCTCTGTAATGGCTAGTCCATTGACACTGCATTGCATTATTTTGTTATACTTTGAAAATGCAGTATGCAAAAGTACTGTTTTATCATTTGCAAGATGTTTCTCTTTTCTTCATGGTTTGTTAAACATGCAGTTAGTTAAATTTAAGTATGGGTATTACTGAGGACTAAGTCCTTCACATGTGGGTGTAGTAGGGCAGTCTTTTAGGTGTTTTATATAGCAGTAATGGTATTTATTTTGACAGTGTATACCGGTAAAAATGTACTTCATATCTAACAGTAAATTTGGTTGACACATCTCCTTCTCTTGACCAAGATTCATGCTACAAAGTGAGCACAATGAGTCTAGAATGGAAATCTTGGTTGAATATATTTTAGGGTCTACTTCTAAGAGATATAGTATAGAGATAATCGAATGAATTGCTCATCCAGAGACTTAAAACTCATAATGAGTGAGTACTGTTTGATTATGGCACCTTGGTGGGAACAATAACCCTGGAAGGCACTTTGATCCACAATGATGCCTGTCAGGGGGGAGTTATTCTATGGCCCAAAATGAGGAAATATATATCCGTTACTGTCATTTTTGCCATTATAAGTAAATCAGATTATTATTTTTTAACTCTTGCAAGGGTTAACGTTCTTGTACATTATTTAACTGGTTTTCTACATGTAAGTCTGGCTAAATAATTACTTTAAGAGATGTTTTGCTTTGTTCTCCTAGTTATCTGTTCAAGGACTTGGATTCTAATCAAACATTTCTGCATTATATTATAACTGTAAGGCTATTTCACTCAGTTCAAAACAACAACACAATAAGATTTTATATAATCCATTAAATAATGAATAATAAATGTGTGTCCATAAATATTATGCATTTTTCAGAGTATTGTTGAGAGTTGTAGAATAGAAAATACTTTAGGAAATAAAAATTCATACATTTTGGAGTATTATTTTGCTTAGTTTGGTCCATAACTACAATCATGAGAACCAAACAAAATTATTCTGTTGAAAAAAATTCTGTAAAATGTTTGAAAATGGTTAAATAACTGGAAAGGAACATAACTTGCAGCAGTCCTCAATTGATAAAGTAAATCCTTCATGTATATTGGTTATTCTAGAGCAAGGTTAACTAACAAACCTTTGGAATTTGGTATAACCATCTTACCATGCATAATACCAAATTATACAGTTTTGGGCATAAATAAAATCTTGGTTTTGCATTTTATTTTGTTCATAAGGGCGGTTTATGATTTTTTTTTCTCAGAGTTGAAAACCCCTGCCATTATATCACAAAAGACTATACCCACAATGCCTAATTACTTAAATTAATGTATAGGCTGCTATAATTCCACACTAAATGTATCAGCAAGAGTTATTTCCTAGAAAGGTACACTGTCAACTAATACTTGCAGGAAGAATACCTCACACTGAAATTTAATACACATGATAATGTAGTAGAGAAACCATAATGGTGGAAGTGATGCCTCTAAAGAGGTAGCTTGTTTTGATAATCCAGAATGTTTTGTAGGTATATGGAAATCATTGTCCAATTCCTACTGTGGTGCCATTATCTGGGTGTGATTTTACAGAAACTTGAGTAAAATAGTGAAACAAAAAAAATCAAACAGCACAGTATAATCTTAATTTTTTTGCAAACTTTCTTGCAACTTTAAAATGGGAATAATGTAAAATTAAATTAATTGAAAAAACAAAGATGCTTCTGGATGTGACTAATACATTTTAAATGTTTTTAGCCTTGACGACCACTAATTTTTCCTTTGTTACCGACATACCCACTGGAAGTTGTTAAGTGCCAATTATTCAGCACTCATGAATGAGCCAGGTATCATTCTGTAATTGGAGTTTATATGTGCTGCATATTGCTCAGTGTTTAATGCGGTACCATTGTAGTTAGGCTACAGTACTGCAATTTTGCTTAGCTTTGGGGTTAAAAAGGCCTTAAGGTGTGGTTTCCCTACATGTAGGCTTGTTATTCTTTTTTACATTTTTTACCACCTTTTAAATCCATTATATTGTTCACTGAAGTGTAATAATATTTTGGAGTGATTTTAAATGATTTTATTATTAAATGCTTTGCACAATGCTATCACTCATGATCTGAACTGGTTTGAACATGCAAGGGTTTTCAGCAGCATTGATGAAAGAATGGGGTAAATTAAAAAGCAGAAACTTAAGAAGTTAGAAAGAAATGGCATCCAGTACATGAACAATGCAGCATACCCAGCCACACCTCCATCACAAACCTGGAGTAAAAAGAACTATTTTTATCAGCAACCCCAATTAGATTATAACCACCTTATACAACATCAGCACAGAGGGAAAGATAATCAATGTCTTGCTGAATCATATATAATGAATACTACTGAGAATTCCTACTCTGACAACCCTTCAGGTTTTCCCTCATTGAGGAGGTCAGAGAGAATAAAGGAGAGGACGCACATCCACCTCTGGTGCAAAACCAATGGAAGTGGGGGAAGTGGGCACAACTGAGATTTCAACATCAACCATGATGGCAACCGTTATGGATAATGTTACTGGCTATTACAGCTTAGGGCATACTTCAAATGAATTTGGGACAGTGGTTCTTTATGAATCCTCCTGTGATATAGTGCTTAATACAAAGGGGGGCTTTAAAGTTTATAATTTTACTGCATATATGATTGAGACTGAACTGCTAGATCTTCTAGCTAAAGGTATGTCATTTGTGCCATCCAAAAGGTGAATATAGCTAAGGTTTTAATTGATGTTAAGCACGTTATGAGAAAATTGAATTCTAAAGTAATGTTTAATGACCTTACTTCAGTTATGAACATTTTCAAGGTTTCTAGCACTTTTAATCTGTCCCTGCATCCTGTATACAACTTTATGAAAAACTGTGTGAACTAGATTTACAGAACCTGTTAGGAAAAAATTTAACTGATCAATGTAAAAATGTACCTAAAAAAGGAAGACTCCAAACTGGAGGATATCAGGAGACAGGGACACAGGACTATGAAACTGGATAAAGGGGTGGTCTTGTTTTCATGGAGAGACTAGAGTTTAATAGGAGAATGGGGGCTATCCCAGAGAGTGTAGTGTATGAACAGATTTCTTTGAATAAGATGAATGGGGCATACAAGAGAGTAAGAACCCAGATTAACAATATATTTATAAAAAGTAGAACCACAACAGATGAGTTGATCATTTGAATAAGATTACCCCAGTTACACCTACAATGTTTGGTATTCCCAAGATTCACAAGCAAATAAATAACCCCCCATGTGCCCTATAGTGGATGGGAGAGGTTCTATTACAGATGCTTGTGCCAAATGCCTTGACTTCAAACTTAAAGATTTATTGGTAGATGACAGCCAAATATGTAGGGAGTCTTGGAATTTTCTTAAGAAAATAAACCAGCTTGAGTATCATGATGATGATACTCTAGTTGCCATAGAAATTAAAGAGTTGTACAAGATGAAACCCCATGACACAGGGGTTGAATGGTTTTGTGATTTTTTTTTATTTAGTAAAAACATAGACCACAATAAGGTTAATCTGTATGAGGAATTGCTAGATCTGGTCTCAAATAACAACGATATAGTTTTTCCAGCCAAATATTACCATCAAAAGAAAGGAGTGGCCATGGGTGCTAGCTGTGCTTCAGTGTATGCCAATATTGTCATGGTACACTGGTAGAAACCTTACAGTATATTATTAGTGGTTCTTTTAATGAGTCTATTCATTTAAATATTAGGTATTTGTATGGTATGTTTCTGGTGTGGAATGACATTATGGGCAGGTTGTATGAGTTCCTTGAATTTATTAATAATATTATGATGATATGGGCTAGTGCAAGCATAGCCAGCTGGAGATCTATAAAGAATGTCCTTTGAATATCAAATTGATTTATACAAGATGCTTGAGTTATAAATGTATTAGAAATATATGACATTTGAATATCAAACTGATTTGTACAGATGCTTATGTTAAAAATATATTAGAACTGTATGGCATTTGAAAATCAAAATGTGTTTGTAAAGTTGCTAGTGTTAAAAAATGTGTCAACAGTAGGTCCTGCTGGAAAGAGAAACAATCCTTTGCTTGGATCTTGGCTCATTAGCAGCAGTACAAAAGAACTGCCAGCCCACACTCTTGTTTCCCCCTCCACCTTCCCTGTTTATGACCTTAAGCCAATCCCAAAGTTAATAATGACAGTGTTTCTAACCTTAAAACCCTAAAAAATATATTACACTACAGCAACTACCCTTAAAATTATATTAAACTACAGCTAAGCTACAGCTATTAAAATTAAGAGCTTTGACTCTTTATTTACTTACCTTATGGCTCTAGGAAGTCTTAAGAAACCTTGTACTCTGGATAAGCCCCGCTCCACTCGCCCTTGCTGTGCTCAGGCTCACTCTGTGCCTCACCCTGCCCCTAAGTCTCACCCGCCCCCAGTACCACTAGATTTATAGTCATAAAACCACACCCCCTGTTACTAGAACTTATCAGCTTACATCTGTCATAATTTCTCCCACCTCTACTCCATTACCTCAAATTTTACCACTTTATCTTCTGGTGTTGTACCACCCAAGTAATACAGTTCCTTCAACTCATACACTCCATCACACATAAGGATATACTCCTCTTTACTACCCCTTTTGCTTGCCCTATACCTCCTTACCCTGTATTAAAACCAGTTTCTCACTGGATGTCAGTGTCCAAAAGGCCACAATATCACCCTAGCTGTAAGTCATTGCACCACTTACCAATCATACAGCACTGTGACCAGCCCCACAACCTGTTCACTCCATCAACATACTAATCCCAGATACATTAGCTCCAGATCTAAACACTACCATAAACTTATAAATAAATTCCTGAAATTTATCACTAGGTTTAAACCTAACCTCACACTTGGTGGTGATATCCACCCAAAACCCTGGCCCATCCACTCCAGATGAATTTACCCCCTCTACTTGCAATCCAAGTTATAAACCTACAATTAATAGGCCACCTAACTCTCTCCTGGCTTGTCACCTCAACATTAGAAGTGTAAACAACAAGGTGCATGAACTACATACACTTCTGTCTGTCCAGTCTCCTGAGATACTGTTTAACCAAAACCTGGTTAAAACCTAACACCACAGATAATGAAGTGTTACCACCCAGGTATAACATACTCTGACTGGATTGTGCTTCTGGAAAGGGGGTGGGGTAGCTGTTCTCTATAAATCTGTGTTAAACATCACAATTGAAGCTATACAACCACCTCAAATTTATAACTTAGAGATTCTTGCCACCAATTTGCAACTTAATAAAAATAAATGTATTAATATCATCTGTATGTACATTCCCCCAGGAAATAATATATCTAAACTTGAAGATACCCTTCACTGGCCAATTTGTAAATACCCCCAAGAAACCTTACTACTCAGACATTTTAACATAGAGTGGAACACCTGTTCCTCAGAATCCCCAACCACCCATGTTAACCTGCATGCATTTACACAAATCATAACCACTCCTACTAGGAAGGCATACTTGATTGGGTACTTATCAATAGTCACCCCCAACTGTACACCTCTGAGACCCACCCTGATGACTTAAGTGATCACCTTTATACCTGTATCATTCAGCATAAAGCCATCAACCACCACCAACCCATACTCAGAATGGTAAGAAACAAAAAGAACTTTAACCTTGCCAGTTTCCAACAGGAACTAAACTCATGTAAATGGTCAATTCTAAAACACCTCCCCTTAGAGGAAGCAGTTGTATACTTCAACAACAAATTCCTTGAGATCCTTGACTCTCATGCACCTGCTCGCTCAATAAGAATAAAGGCAAAAACTGTTCCATGGCTTTCCAAAGACTCCAAACTAAAAATCACCCTTAGAAACAAAGCATGGGCATTATGGCGTACTACAAAAGACCCCCAAGATCACATTAAATATAGGCAATCAAGGAATGAGACTAAAAAATACATTTTACAAGACAAAAAAACTACTACTATAATATACAGCAAATAAATCAAAACAACCCTCAGAAGTTTTGGGCAGGTTTAAATAAACTATTACATCCTGGACAAACTTCCTCCCCGACCCCTGCAGCCACCATTGATAAACCACCTGAGGAAGTCTCAGACAGTTTTAACTTATTGTTTATGGAGACAATCCAAGCCCAAGCTAGCCAACTACCTCCAAGCTCCCCTGGCCCTGAGGACACCACTCCTAGTAACCAACTCTCATTCAGATTCCAACCAGTTGCCACTTCACTTATACATACCTTGATCAAAAAAAATTAAACCAGCTACTCTCTCTGCTGGGTATCTACAAAAAGCAGCTGATGCCATTGCTTACCCCATTTCTATAC
Organism: Protopterus annectens; assembly: GCF_019279795.1. NCBI lineage: Eukaryota > Metazoa > Chordata > Ceratodontiformes > Protopteridae > Protopterus > Protopterus annectens. Next base: position 1,753,478,451 of record NC_056735.1, read on the forward strand.
TAATCAATCGAACTATAGTAGTAGCCAAAATCCGCATCATCTGGAAAATATCCTATGTAATCCCACTTCACAAAGGAGGTAGCTCTACTGAACTATCTAATTATAGGCCAATAGCTATATTATCTCCACTTGCAAAGATTATGGAAAAATGTATTCATAGACAACTGCTGCATCATCTAATTCAAAATAACCTTATGGCAGACTCCCAGCATGGCTTCCAATCTCACCACAATACTACTTCAGCCCTCCTAGCCTTCTCCAACACCATAAACCATAATTGCAACAATAATAAAATATACTCTGTCCTCTTCTTGGATCTCTCCAAGGCATTTGATATGGTTGCTCACCAACGTCTATTCCACACCCTGAGAACATTCTGTCTAGATACTGAAGCCCTTCAATGGTTCCAATCTTATCTCAGTGGGAGACAGCAGGCTGTTCTTTGGCAAAACAAACTATCTAACCTTCTACCCAAACTCCCTTGGTGTACCCAGTATTCTATACTAGGGCCCCTTCTGTTCTCCATTTTCATCAATGACCTTTATGCTGTTATCCCAAAAGTCAGCTGTATCCAATACACTGATGACTCCACCCTGATCTGCTCGGCCACATCTCAGACAGAACTATGGTCAGCTACCCAGAACACCTTCAACATAATAGACAACTGCCTTTCTGGTCATCTCATTTTAAATCCTAAAAAAACAAAATTGTTACTTTTCTCACCAACTCATAGGTCTACTGCATTTACCTTTACCATAAAATCCAATAATGGCACTATAATCTCCCCAGACACCTCTACAAAACTACTAGGTGTTATCATAGATAACAATCTTAAAATTTGACCTGCATGTTAATCAAACCATCAAAACCATCAATAAAAAACTAGGGTCACTTTCCAGAATAAAAGTCTTCTTAACCCCACTTGCTAGAATTACCATAGCTTGTTCTCACCTACTTTCAACTCTTCTGTACACATCCCCTTTACTCTCTAATTTAAACAAGTCTGTCCTCAACAAAGTCTCTATCTGCTACAACCACATTGCCAGATTTGCCACTGGTCTGCCTTATAGGAAACACCACTGTATCAATCCAAACCAGCTTGAGTGGCTAGAACTGCCCAGCTTGATTCAGTATAACCAATTGATTATGGCATATAAAATCCTTTACAATCAGGACAACACTCCTGCACTAAAGAACATTACTTCCCCCCTAATTAAATTCTAAAAAAAAAAAAAGAAAAAAATAAATTTTCAAAAAAATCAAAACAACCCTCAGAAGTTTTGGGCAGGTTTAAATAAACTATTACATCCTGGACAAACTTCCAGCCCGACCCCTGCAGCCACCATTGATAAACCACCTGAGGAAGTCTCAGACAGTTTTAACTTATTTAAGCAACAACAAAGACCAGCAGTGAGTCCCAGCTCTACCTTCCAAAATGGTAAAATTTATTCAGCTCAAAACGAATCTCTCTAGCGCCTCAGCCAACAGCCTTTACAGAGTAAAACAATGAAACTCTTAAAATTTCAGAATATATACACCATGAAACAATGAATCAATTATACAATCAAACAATTTAAAAAAATATAGTACACATTTAAAGTCACAGTTTTAAATGAGACTTTGCCAGTTACATTCTCTATTCATACCATGTGGATGTAAAGTGCCATATTTCATAATTAAAATAGATTCCTTCTGTCTCAATATATTCTTCTGCCAATCCAAATTATTATAATAAATAGGAACATGTTCCAATATAGTAACTTTTATACAATCAATATTACCATTGTGTACAGAATTAAAGTGTTCAGCAACAGGGCTACTAAATTTATTATTTCTTACATCTCTAACATGCTCTTTGATTCTGTCTGCTAACATTCTTTTAGTTTCACCAATGTAATATTTATTACAGGTACAAAATATAACATAAATTATACCTTTACTCATACAAGAGTATCTTGCTCTTGTGGTGAAATTTTTCCCATTTATTTTAACCACCTCAGGCACTATGCATTTACAAACGGAACAATTTCCACAAGGAAAAGTTCCTACAGCTTTCATATTGTTAAGACTACTAGTCTTAGGTTTTTTGTAAATACTATGTACTAAAAAATCTTGAATACTTTTACCTTTTTTATATGATATAATTAATTTTGTATCTTTTAATGAAATAATATCTTTCTTAATAAAATTCCAATACTTTGTAATTAATTTGTTAATAATATATGAAAAATTTGTGTATTTAGTAACAAAAAACATCTTCTCCTTATTAAATTTACAAATATTATAGCTGTTGTAGTTATGACAATTATTAAATGTATTAACGACATTACTTTTCTTAAATACCCTACAAAAACTGTTTTTAACATTTGCTGGGTCATATCCTCTGTCAATAAATACTTTAGCTACTTTAAGGGCCTCATTATAAGCTAATTTGATATCAGTATTTAATCTTTTTATTCTAACAAATTCTCCGTAAGGAATAGCTGTCAAAGTGTGAGAAGGATGGCAACTATTGCCCCACATCTTCCAGCTAATTTCATCAAACTTTCTGTAAATGCCAGTATGTATCAAGTGGCCATTAATACCTTCAAGAGAGATATCTAGAAAGTTTACCTGACAACCTCGTTGTATATCGCTGAAACTAATGCCAAATTTATTATTATTCAACTCATGAATAAAGTGTGCAGATGAATTAAAGTTACCTTTACATATAAAAATAAGATCGTCAATAAATCTAAAGTATTTTATAACATTATTTTTAAAGAATTGTTGTCTATACAAAAATTCATTTTCAAACATTCCCATAAACAGGTTCGCATATGCTGGCGCAAAAGCAGCTCCCATAGCTGTGCCCATTAGTTGTTTATACAAAATGCCATTGAATTCAAAGATGTTGTTAGTTAAACAAAATTCAACTAATTCCAATATATAGTAAGTTTTGGGACTATCACCAAAAAAGAATTTTATAGCTTCTAAACCCAAAGTGTGGGAAATATTGGTATAAAGACTCACTACGTCAACAGTAATAAAATACATTCCCTCAGTCCAATATATATCTTTTATTTTTTGAAGGAAGTCGTAGGAGTCTTGAATATACGAAGGTAACATCAAAACTTTTTTCAATAAAATTTCATGTAACAAAGTACAAAGATTATAAGTAAAATAACCATAAGCTGAAACAATAGGACGGCCAGGTGGCTTATCCAAATTTTTATGAATTTTTGGTAAGCAAAAAAATCTTGCCACTTTATTATTTTTTATAATTATTTTTCGATCAACATCTGTCTTAGTAAGATAGTGTAACCTAATACCTTCCTGCAATAAAGCATTGAAGTCGGCCTCCGCCTTCTTCAAATATGCTATATTTGTTTTACAATAAACAGTTCCATTATCGAGATGTTCCATGCACATGCTATAGTAATCACAAGAATTTAATATAACAAGTTTTCCTCCTTTATCTGATGGTTTGAAAACTATATTATTATTCTTGCTTAATAGCTGTAATTTATCCCATTCCATTTTAGTTAAATTATAATAATGCTTTTGATTTATGAATTCTTCCAATTCCTTATCTAATATTGTATTCAACAGAGACTCAAATTTCTGTATGTTAGAATTTTTGCAAGGAGGTAAGAAACAGCTGGTAGCTTTCAGCATATGTGTATCCAATAAACCATAGGCATTATTTACACTTTCATCATCCGACAAACATGAAAAGAAATTCTCATCACTTTCTATGTCACTATCAGATATTAGAGTAGTATCACAATTAACACCATTACCAGAACTATTATTCAATCTAAAGAAATGTTCCCTTAAATGCATTTTCCGACATAGCTGAAATAGTTCAACCTTAAGCTCATGTTTCTTAGGAAAACAGGTGGGTACAAATTTAAGGCCTTTTTCCAAAAGAGATAGTTCAATACTGTCAAGTTCATAACTCGACAGGTTAACTACATAACTATTAGTAAAAATATCACCATGTAAATTATGTCCATCTACCTTTCTTATATTGTCCATCGCCCGAGTCTCTATGGCGTTCTGAGTTGGTCCATCCCCTTTTCCTCGAGTTCGTATAATGTCCGTTGGATTCTGAATAGGTCTTTCGAAAGGCTTCCGAGTTAGCTGCCCCTGGTAATTCGGGAAAGTTATCCCTGTCATCTTCTTCCCATGATGATGCCCCGCTTTCACCAAACAGGAAGTTTTTATTACTTTTAAATTGTTCTGAAGCCGGATTTCCCTTTTGAAAGGATACACTCTTTTTTCGGCTCCTCTGGTGGTTAGGGAACACGAACGCCCTCTTGTGTTCGTAGTCTCGTATATCTCTAGTTAACTTTGATTTTTTCCGATCCACTAAATCCTTTTAACTTATTCTTTATGGAGACAATCCAAGCCCAAGCTAGCCAACTACCTCCAAGCTCCCCTGGCCCTGAGGACACCACTCCTAGTAACCAACTCTCATTCAGATTCCAACCAGTTGCCACTTCACTTATACATACCTTGATCAAAAAAATTTAAACCAGCTACTCTCTCTGCTGGGTATCTACAAAAAGCAGCTGATGCCATTGCTTACCCCATTTCTATACTAATCAATCGAACCATAGTAGTAGCCAAAATCCGCATCATCTGGAAAATATTCTATGTAATCCCACTTCACAAAGGAGGTAGCTCTACTGAACTATCTAATTATAGGCCAATAGCTATATTATCTCCACTTGCAAAGATTATGGAAAAATGTATTCATAGACAACTGCTGCATCACCTAATTCAAAATAACCTTATGGCAGACTCCCATCATGGCTTCTGATCTCACCACAGCACTACTTCAGCCCGCCTAGCCTTCTCCAACACCATAAACCATAATCGCAACAATAATAAAATATACTCTGTCCTCTTCTTGGATCTCTCCAAGGCATTTGATATGGTTGCTCACCAACGTCTAATCCACACCCTGAGAACATTCTGTCTAGATACTGAAGCCCTTCAATGGTTCCAATCTTATCTCAGTGGGAGACAGCATTCTGTCCTTTGGCAAAACAAACTATCTAACCTTCTACCCAAACTCCCTTGGTGTACCCAGGGTTCTATACTAGGGCCCCTTTTGTTCTCCATTTTCATCAATGACCTTTATGCTGTTATCCCAAAAGTCAGCTGTATCCAATACACTGATGACTCCGCCCTGATCTGCTCGGCCACATCTCAGACAGAACTATGGTCAGCTACCCAGAACACCTTCAACATAATAGAAAACTGCCTTTCTGGTCATCTGATCTTAAATCCTAAAAAAACAAAATTGTTACTTTTCTCACCAACTCATAGGTCTACTGCATTTACCTTTACTATAAAATCCAATAATGGCACTATAATCTCCCCAGACACCTCTACAAAACTACTAGGTGCTATCATAGATAACAATCTTAAAATTCGACCTGCATGTTAATCAAACCATCAAAACCATCAATAAAAAACTAGGGTCACTTTCCAGAATAAAAGTCTTCTTAACCCCACTTGCTAGAATTACCATAGCTTGCTCTCACCTACTTTCAACTCTTCTGTACACATCCCCTTTACTCTCTAATTTAAACAAGTCTGTCCTCAACAAAGTCTCTATCTGCTACAACCACATTGCCAGATTTGCCACTGGTCTGCCTTATAGGAAACACCACTGTATCAATCCAAACCAGCTTGAGTGGCTAGAACTGCCCAGCTTGATCCAGTATAACCAATTGATTATGGCATATAAAATCCTTTACAATCAGGACAACACTCCTGCACTAAAGAACATTATCACACCTTATAACAACCCCAGACCTCTTAGATCTTCTAACAGACTGTTACTTCAGACTATCAAAGCTAATAACTCAGCCGGTGACTCTCTCTTTGCCAACTCTGCAGGTAGATCCTGGAACTCACTCCCAGCTGATATAACTATACTTACCACCCTGAGTCAATTTAAGATAAGACTCAAACAATATTTGACACTAAACTGGCTATGTCAATGCATCAAACCAGACTAATTCTCCTCTGCTATGAGTTAATAACTATAATTTAGCTTAGTTGTGTTACTTAATCCCAGTTTACACCCAGGATTATCTCTAACCTTGGAATTTATATAACTTGTTAAATATGTAACCACTGTATATATTGTATCTGTAATCTTCACTGCTTATCTTGGAGCTTTTCTCCACAGGCCGCCACTGAAAATGGACATGAATCCAGTCGGACTATCCCAGTCAACAAATATAAAATAAATAAATAAATATACATGTGAGACTGTATGTATACATGTCAGCAAAGGATACTGGAAAAGAAGGGGTTAAATAGTTAGTTTACTTCTTACTTTAAGAAAAATATTGTTAATTCAACCACCTGTTGGGCCATGGAAGTGCTTATCTCACAGCTCTGAACAGCACCGGATACAGCATATTTGCAAGAAGCCTTTGTTCATTAGCTCAGTAAAAAGAGGGGAAGCCCCAGGCATTGCCATAAACATTAGCAAAACTTTAGATATGCATCTTATCACATCTGTGGTAACATCCTGCCTCAAGCTTCAAAGGGGAATAGTGGGAGAATTTAAAAGTCAGGTGACCAGATGAGGTCATTCTGCCAGCCATCTTGGAAATGTTAGATATTACAAAGAGAAATCTGCCAGTATTGAATATTCTGTCTTGAGCCTGACAACAAGAAAGACCATTCATCACATCATCTGCCTTACTCGACTAAGTAGGGAATAGTAATTCTTATAGATTCAGTCAGGAAAATATAGTGAAGCTTAGTTTAGATATTGTTTTTCTTTGAGTCTGTCCATCAATGTTATTTTCAATATTCCCTGTGATTTGAACTCTGTGGTTTACTGTAAATATATATTCAGTATTTTCATGTTCTTTTATTATTTATTATTAAATATGTTTAAAACTTTTATTGTAGCTGGTACTTTTAGATTTGAGAGTGCTTATATTTATTTGTTGACACTGTGTGGGCCACTCCTGAAGGCCTAGCTGTCTTGGTCAACTACTATCATTTGTATTAGTAAATAGTACACAGTATAATTGGACACCCTTTGTTAAAGGCCTTAGAGTAGCTAATTGTGGAGTGTCTGGTGACAGTGATAACTACCTTATACTCTGGGCAGAAGGGGGCACAGCAGGTAAATCTGTGCTAGCCTTTCCCAGGTGTTTGTGTGTGTGAAAAATCAAATCTCACAGTGTGTACATGTTGGATAGTTGGAGAAGGGACACAAAGCATGGATGTCATGGAGAGGGTGCTGGACGACTTGGCTTTGACACTCAGCTGAGGACATAACCTTATATCTGTGCTAGTGGGGAGCCTTATTGAGGCCCTGGAGGGAAACAGATATAAAGAAATCCAGACCCCTGGCTGACTGTGTTCCCTGTGTGCTCTTAAGGGAAACTGTTGGTGCAGAGTACATCTGGAAATATTGAGTGTATCTATTTCTCTGAAAATGAATGTTCCCCACAGGTGTCAGTAGTGAGGATTCAGACTCCTTGATTAATGGCCCAGTGTGGGGACGTCACAAACAGCACTAATTTCCTAGAATTCACATTTCAGATAGAGAGCAAGAGGATCCCCTATTTTGATGTATTGCTAGAAAAGGACTCAGAAAATAAGGGGTATACCTCATACATTTACAGGAAAACCACATACTCGAAAACATTTCTTCATTAAATTAGTGCTCACTCTGTAGCACAAAAAAGATCAGTCATGAAAGAGCAGTTTGTCCTAGCAGCTAGGATGCCTTCTAAGGAATCATACCTTTTAGAAGAATGTACTTTGTTGGAAAAAATTTTAAAAGCAGGGGATACCCAGGAGCACTTCTGGAGAATTCGAAGCAGGAGGTTGTCCCTAAAAGAAATAATATTTTATTTGTCCCCATTTTCAGGTACAATCCAACCAATTTAATTCCTGGACAAAGAAAGATGATCATGGATGAAGGTATTGCTACTTTCAATGTTGAGTGTGACATTATGACATTATTAAATGGGTGTTGATTAAGATCTGAGTAATTTTAAAAGAGAACATAGATTTGCAGGACCATGTGAGTGACAAACCAATTATGTTTTTTAGAAGGGCGGGCTAACTTAAAGAACATATTAGAGAAGCCAGTGCCATCATTGAACCCTGATCGACAAATAAAATACATGGGGATGTGCGATCACTGTCCCCATTGCAAATGCATTAAAACAAGAGAAAGTTTAAAAATAAGAGGGAGGGAATTCCAGATAAAAGTGAGATTTAACTGTAGTAGTAAAGGTGTAGTGCATATGGCCTTGTGCCAGAATTGTGAGTGTTTCTATATAGGAAAAACTGAAAGAATGTTAAAGGAAATAATTTATAAACATTGTTATGAGATTAAGAAAGGGAAGGTAACCAATGCCCTGGCTAAATATCCCTGGATTTCCAGGACACAAATTTAAATTTGTGATAGTCAAACAGAGTCAGCATAATTTTAGGGGTAGTCCATGGCATTTACATCTAGATCAACATGAATTATTCTGGCAATTGTTCTTAAATGCATACAGCTGGCTGGTTTAAATAATGTCTGTTCTATGACTTGCCTTTTAAAACTAAATGGTCTAGAGAGATAACGTTTTAGGCCATAAGTAGGCAGTGTTTAAATTTACAGATTAAGACCATCCTCTATTTTAGATTTGTTGCTAGTTTAGTGATTGTTCATATACAAGAGGTTTGTTTTCATATTTTTTGCATATTTATTACACATTCAACACTCATACTGTTTATCATTTTTAAATGTTTGTGGTTTTAATTACACCCTCATATATTTGCATAACTTTTATGGATTTGTGGTTATCTTGGAGATGTATCACTTAGAGTTTTACTGATAGGTTTATATCCAGGGTTAAGGAGTAGTTTCCCTAGATGAGGGCTTGTTATTTTTTTGCGATTTTTTTACTACTTTTAAAATACATTTTATTGTTCACTGAAGTTTAATAATATTTTGAAGTGACTTTAGAAGAGTGAGTAGATGGATTTTTAACATTGTATACATTTTTTATGTAACATTTTAAATGGCGTGTCTCAGCAAGTGAGGTTTTAGAAGTAAATGACATCACTAGGATGGGGTGTGTTGGGATTTACATTATTAGCCTATAAAAAAGAAGGTGCGTTTTTGTATGACTAATTTGATAGTTTCAATCCTGATTCAAATCGGGCATTTAACCGGTTTGTAGATGGTTGTCTTTATCTGATGAAGTCCTGTAGGTAACGGGATGAAAGCGTTTATTCTTTTTTGTGTGTATGTTTCATTGTGAATTTAATCATTTTTTAAATTGTGATTAAAACTTGGACCTCTTCACCTGCAAGCTGTGGTTTGTGGCACATTTTTTGTTTGATTGGTTTGAATATCTGGCTACATTCAGTAAATGTTAAGGTGTTTACCTCACAGACACAAAGTATGGGGTTGAGTTTAGAGTTAGAAATTTGGCCAGGCTTAAAATGGCCCACAGGCTAATGAAGAATCCTGGGGCCCTACAACCAATTCTGTAAAGTAAATCAGGCTTGTAGTGTTGTAGGCCTCAAACATTTTGCACCAGTGAAAGTCTCTTAGGTAACACTTTCAACACTTTCCCTTTCAAGCAGATGGGCTTTTTGTATGTAGGTGTGCTCCAGCTGTGGTTAGCATTGGAATTGTAGGCACATGGTGGAAAGGTGAATAGCCCCTAGTACCAGGACTGAATAAAGGTGGAGTTGTATTGAATTATGTGATGAGGTTGGGGAGTAGCTGTACCATGCATTATTCCTATTTTAAAATCAAATAAGCCAAGACTTACTTTTCTATAAACTCAGACTGCAGTTTAGGAGCACAACTCCACTGCATGCAAGCACTGTATTTGTGGCCACAACAATGTTTGTATGACAGAGATTTCTCTGTCATACATGTAGTGTCATAGCTTACATACAGATCTGGGAATTCCTAAAGCTAGCCTATCTGTATGCCAAGACTCGTACCAGTTTTAACATACAGGTAGAGATATGGGGCCCAGCAAGTTCAGGGTCTGTTAGAGGTATGTGACATTTTTCCACAGAATTGGACTATACCATGCATTGCTTATGGAATTCCTTAACAGGGAGTGTTCTGAATCCCATTATCTACATATGGCATAGTGGTCCTTGTTGAGACAGGATTCTGGCATAGAATCTGAATTCTACTATGTGAACTCTGCCTACTGGTATGATTGTATACTGGGGGGTGTGCAGGTCAGATAATTAGGCTCAGGATGGTGTTAAAGGATGGCAGAGGCTCTTTGTAATGCTACATGGATTCTTTTGGAATCTGTGGGCCACTCTTCATACAATAAGATCTTGAAAACATTTGCTTGGAGTTTGGTAAAACTCTGAAGTATGCTGCAAACAGCAGAATCTGCTAATGACATAGAGTGTAATGATGTTGGTAAGGCATCCAGACATACAGAGCAACAGAAGATGTTAGGGTTTGTAATAAGTCAAAATGTTAGCCAAGAGCTAAAAGGAAAAACAATATGATAAATTCAGTGAGTCTTTAGAAAAAATGTGGAAAGGCATGGCTCAGAAAAGAAAGCACAGTTATGTTCCATTTAAATTATTGTCTTTTTTTAACAATCTTTGCCCCCACTACCTGTTGATCAACATATCCCTTCCTGGTCATAGGCCCATTTATTCCACATCACCAAGGTGAGGGTTGATCAGGAGGAGCTGTTGTTTTCTTCTTAGTCATATGGTCCACGTGGACACCCTGGCTGTGGAGCCAGTGAGAAGCATAAAATGGCTGTCTGCTCTGATTGTCCTACACTTCCATATGGGCCATTATCAGCAAGCAGCCCAATCCACTCCCCTCAATCATGGGAATAGTTTCTTTGGTGAACCAGAGAAATCCCACCTATACCCTCCACACCTCCTTGAAAAGACAAATGGCCACAGCCTTTCACATGACTCTCTCACTGTCTGCATTTCTTCCCTAATGCTTGACCCACTAATAAAACCTGGGCTACATGGATCACAGTATGTGTTCCACCCTTCTGCGCCATGGAGTCAGGCTTAATGTTTGTCCTGAGAGATGAATAAATAAAAAGGATACATAACAAGAAAACAGACTCATTCTAATCATATTATAATTATGACTATCTAAACAACAGGCATTATACAGTAAAAGTATGGGTGCTCTAAATTACAGTGTTGTAAGTGCATGTGGGGTTCACACTTCTACTATATGCTCGTTAAATTTGAACATTTACCCTTGCAAAATTTACACAATTACTTTTCAAATTCTGTCCCATTTTACACGAGATGCATTTTATCCATAATAACAGTAACTTAATTCAAATGTAATATTTATACAGCTTTAAATGTCTTGGATATAGTCAAATATTAAAATTAAATTAAAACATTTCAAATAATATATTAAGTACATTTGCTGATAATGTACAAAATACCCATTTGACTTCAATAAATTTAGTCTGTAAGAAAGTAAGACTGTAAACTTTATCTTGTTTCATATATTTCTAATTCTAAACTGTTAAATTGTTGTGTATTTGCTGGCTCCAAAGTTACAAAGTCTTAAGTAACTGTGGAAACCCAACACCGGGCTGTTTCTGAGCTCTGCGACTCCAATGAAAGGGAGCTGCTCTGTGTCATTGTCATAAAACAGAGGATTTTCAACTGACAGAAAGTCTGAGCAAATTTCTGTGCAGACCAAGAACAGCTTGTATCAGTTCTCTCTCTGGGGATAAGTATTGCTTTCACTGGTCAGCAAAACCAGAGGAATGGACTGACCATTAATACCTGCTACAGCTAAAGAAGGAAAATGCATCACACTTGCTTCATATAACATACTTCTATATTAAGATATTTTATTTCAGTTTACTACATGCTATATTTCAGCTGTATGCGGATGCATGAAAAAAATTGACAGCATCTGTGCTGGTAAATGAAGTATCACTTATGCAGAAACTTCCATAACATTTAATAATAAAATAATAATAAAATGGGCTCCGGGCTCATTTGGACTAACCCAGTTAACAAATGTCAATAAATAAATAAATAATATGCCGTGCTATTAGTAAAATACTAAAATATTAAAACCTGGTAAGAAAAATCTCACCTGCCCATTTTCTAAGCTAGTAGATAAATACATTTCTAATTGCAACACATCCATAACAATCACTGTATGCATTTTGCAAGATTTCATGTTTTTTCAGTGTCAGGAAAACAGCTACATGCACTGAACATACCCTGCATTAAATAATTGTAGAAATAATTTCAAATTCAGACTGCATTTTTTTTCAGTAACTTCATTTTTTGCAATCTGATATCATGGAATGAATTCCAGCAACTTCAGCGTTGAATGGACTTTCATTGTTGAGTGGAGGGATTACACCATCTTGCAAAACTATCCTGGTATGAAATTCTAACCCCACCTCCAAGTATGACATCACATTGGGGCAGAGTACTCCCTACACTACTCAGCAGTACATCTGTGCAACAACTGTGAAGTATACCTGTTGTGCCAGAAGCAAGCAAGCAATAAGGTTGACTCAATATTCTGTGGAAGGTTGAGCGCCGGGCTGGCAACTCGACACTGTAAAACTCCACTGCCAATCATGAGTGGACAGGGGATCCGCTGTGGCAACCCCTAACTGGGAAAAGCCGAAAGAAGAAGAAGAAGAATGAATCTCACTCCCTATTCATAGCTCTCCCTGGATGTGAGTGTGGGTACTGCAGGCATTGAGCTTGTTTACAGTATAGAACTCACTTACTGGTGGAGCTGGCAGTCTTTCATGCAGTGTTACATCACAGACACTCAAGAAAAACAAACTGGGGTGCAACATTAATGAAATGCAGTTTGAACTTAAAAATCTAAAACTTAGAACCACATGAACTACATGTTCATGTAGTCCCTGACTGGCACCATCTACTTCTGCTCAGACTGGGACTAGTCCATCTATGTGTCAATAAATAAATGTCAGTAAACAATGTTAGACCTGGTACTGCAGGCATTAATGCTATCATTCACGTAATGCCTGCAGTACCAAACCTCACATGCCTGTGGAATTCACAATATAACACATTGTCCCATTAACTTCAATGGGCCTGCTTAGATGCTTAGATTTTTTACACATGTATTCAATGCTAATGTAAACATTCTAAGTTTTGTAGTATATAAAGCATGATTTTCATTGTGGAATAGGGTTTAACCATTCCTCATTAGCTTAAATTGACTGTAGACACCCAGAGTATTTTTTTATCTCAGGTATGGACTTACTGACAACTAATTCTAAAATCCCACGATATGATATCCTGTTAGGTATAACACACACACACACACACACACACACACACACACACACACACACACACACACACACACACACACACACACACATGCACACACACACACAGATACATACATATATCGATATACATGTATGTGTGTATATATATATATATATATATATATATATATATATATATATATATATATATATATATATATATATATATATGAGTCTACCTGACATTACTGACACTCCAGAATGCTGACAACCATATGACCGATACCATATGATCGACATTTGGAATGCCGACAATGTGGAACCGGCATCTCACTATAGTGCAGAATGAAAAGATTTCCATTCCTGCACTGTAGTGCAATCTCAGAGTTGGTATATTAAAGTTATGGGGGTGTGTGGGGAGGAGCCCCCCATGGTGGGTGCAGGGGGGGCATAGCCCCCCTGCTATCAGTTGAAAGGAAATTTTGTATTCCTTTTTCATGGTTTTCTTCCGATGTCAAGATTTCGGTTGTCGGTGATGTGGTGTCAGCCATGTGGTTGTTGGTGTTG
>NC_056735.1:1753497303-1753639803 GCF_019279795.1 Protopterus annectens
GGCTAATAAACATCACAATGCAAATGATCTGCCTATTTTCCCCTTAAGAAGTATCTCAGAATCAATCAGACAGTCCACCCCACAACACAATCTCTGATGGACTCTTCTCTGTTCTAAGGCACACATCTTGATGTTTTCAAATGTAGAAGAAGCAACACATAAAGATATCTAGAATGGCATTAAATGCCTTATATATATGGGTCTATATTATAACATCGAATCTTACAAAGATCAAATGTTATAATATCGAACCCGTAATGTCGAACGCTGAAAACAGCAAAGGTGCAGGTCACCAAATTCTTTCCCAGGGAAAGAATTTGATGGGCTGTTGCTGTGGCTTTACTGTTTTCAGCGTTTGATATGTTGGAGTGTTACGGGTTGGGTTCAGGTAAGTGTGTGATTGTGTATAGGTTAGGGTTAGGGGGCGGGTTAGGTGAGTTAGGGTTAGGGCGCGGGTGAGGTGAGTGTGCGATAGTGATGGACCTTAGGGTTAGGGTCGGGTTAAGGTAAGGTAAGTAGTGTATGTAAGGTTTAGTTTAGGTTTAGGTGTAGGATTTTAAGTGCACGTGTGTGGATTGCTGCTTTTTTGTGTGTGTTTGTGTTTTGTGTATGTTTCTCAGAATAGCGATTTTTTTTCCCTGGGAAAAAAAATCGCTATTCTGACTGTTCGATGTTTGCGGATTTTGGTGTTTAGGGTTCGATATTATAGCATTCGATCTTTGTAGATTTCGATGTTATAATATAGACCCATATATATTGCATACCTGGGATTTCTTCTGGGATCTGCTTGGCCTCTTGTCCACATCCAGACCAACATCAAGGAGTCTGTGTGAACCCTCTGTTGGGTTGTCTGGATCTCTGACAATGGACAGGAAATGCTCATTTTCAGTGAGTGGTGATTTCCTCGCAGGACCCCTCCCCAACCCCCATAGCCATATGTTCTCATGCTACCACAGTTGCCCTTCTATATGCAGTTGTAATCATATCAGTGTCATGGTGCCGCACCTCATTATAGTTTGTGGCACAGCTACCCACTTAGTTCATGTCAGTGACCAACTGCTGCCATATGCTTTTTTTGGTAGAAATATCACCTCTGCCACCATCAAGCAGGAAGGATCCATGGAGGCATAAGGCTTCAATAATGACCTCGGTCTCTGCATCACTGAATGGTAGCTTTCATGGAATGGTTGGTCTTGGTGCCATAATCCTATATGACATGAAACAGAAAAAAAAAACATTTGTAGCACATACAGAAAGCATTCTCTTCCAACCAAATCAGTACACCAGTCCTCAATACAAAACAAATGAACACACAATGCTCATTTCAGACTACAAGCAAGCTAAAGGAGCCCAGCCCCCAAAATAAAAACAAACATTAATATATTAGCTTTACATATATTCTGTTAACATTTCTGTAGTGATGACAGCAGTTGTGTAAATGACTGCTGGATGACAGGATTATCAATAACTAGGCAAAAAACTCACTGCTCAGACAATTTCCATTGGTCTCTCTACTGTTAGCTACACATGTACAACCCATTGAAGTTGATGATAAGCACGATACAGTTGTCTGCAGTAACTGGTGAAATTCCAATAACAAATGATAACCAATGCAGTGATGTAACCATACAAACTTGGAAAGCACAGTAAGAGCTGACAAACGTGCAGTACACCAGCAGTAATTTTGTAAAAATGCGTATATATCAAAAGTCTTTTTTCTATTGCATACTGAAATAAATTCAAAATATGAACATGTAAGCAGTTTGTAAAGAGGACATACATATCTTATTAAATAGTGCAGTAATTTGTAGACAAGTCTCCCCCAAGTAATTAGCAGTAATAGTCTGTCTATATCCAATTAGTCTTCCCTCCTTCCACTTCCATACCTACACCATTACCCTTATATAGTGTATATTCACCTGTCTAGAGTGCTGATGGCTGAGCATCACCACTAAGCCTATTTGCACTATAGAAGTCAAACCAAAATGTTTTCCTTCAGCAAAGAACTCTGCTCATAGCCTAACATCATGCAAGTGGGGAAGGCAAGCACAACACTATTTCTAAATGGCATTTTGGCCATACCATGAAGAGGTATAATACAACATGCAGAGCATATGTATGCAACATGTTAAGATAAAACGAATCTATTGTAAATGTAATCGGAATCAGAACATTTCCTCGCTGACTCTTATTTGTGCAAAGGTTGGTGCTGAGCACCACTGAACATCACTAAACACCGGTACTTCACAGTCTGAGTTCAACACATCAAGGCAGAATCACACATGCGCTAACACTTTGCCAACATCCACAAAAATATGTTTCTCAGCATTTCACTTTAAGAAGAGATTCTGAGTAAAAATAAGTATTACTACTGGATTATATTTCTTCATTACATGGAAATTGCTTAATGTGTTCATATGAAATGCAGTGAACTTTGTGGTTAACTGACTGCTTCATTCTGGACAGCTGGGTCTGCGCTACAGCAATGACACAAATGCTATACTACCACATACAGCCTTAACACGCATACTTCATCATTATTTATCCCTCCTACATTGGAACATTAAGTATTGCTTAGCATTGACAGTACACATTGCACATGCATGAGAACATACCATTGCTAATATCAGTACCATTCATTAAGGTTTACATACCATCTTCATAACCTGATGATCCACAAATGTTTCATTGTTCATCCTGTGTTTCCCAAGTGTGTGTGTGTGTGTGTGTGTGTGTGTGTGTGTCTCATCTACACAACACGCACTCTCAGTTTTGCAATATGTATTAATGACAACATAGATGACCTAAGTCAGCAGTATATATGTATTACTGATCATAACATTCCACTTACTCTTTCTTATCAACAAATATGGATTTGCACAAAACCTTCAACATCACAATGCCTTCTCTGACACAGAATAAGAACCTAATTCTATCGAGACTGCATTGCCACAGTGTAGAAATCAGACTTCTGCAGTGCTGCTCACATTAAGTACTGTGTTGTCTAGATTGCATAGCTAGAAAGGTTGGAGATTCTAATCTCATAGCAGTCAACTTATGTGTATGGAGTTGTGTAAATATGACCTTAACAACTGCTGGCCTCAATCAAGTAGAAGCATGGAAAAGCTTTTGCACTGGAGGGTGAGTTCATATCAGTGTCAGACTCTGATCCCAACATCATCTTCTCTGCAACACAGTGCTGATGTCATGCTCTGTAAAGTGCACTCCCAGACTATAGAGGTCAGGCATCTGTGATGTCTCTTGCCTGAAAGTACTGTGTCCTCTAGACTGTATAGGGAGGGGGTTCTAATCTCATAGCAGTCAACTTGTGTGTGTATATAGAGTTGTGTAAGTATGACATTAACTACTGATGACCTCAATAAAGCAATAGCCTGAAATAAATTTTCCACTGCAGGGTGAGTCTGCATCAATGTCAGACCCTTCTCTCGACATCATCTTTTCTACAACACAACACTGATGTCAGCCTCTATAAAGTGCACTCTTACACTATAAAAGTTAGACTTGTTTGGTGATACTTGCTTTAAATCCTGTGTTTTCTACATAGGTTGGGATTCTCATGTTACAGCAGTCAATGTGTGTGTGTGTGTGTGTGTGTGTGTGTGTGTGTGTGTGTGTGTGTGTGTGTGTGTGTGTCTGTGTACCGAGCTGAGTAAATATGAGCTGAGCTACTGCTGGCCTCAAAGTAGTAACCTGGAGTAAATTTTACACTGCAGGGTGAGTCCACATCAATGTCAAACCCTCCTCTCAACACACCACACTGACGTCATCATCTGTAAAGTGAACTCCCACACTGGAAAAGTCAGACTTTTGCATTAAATATTGTGTTTTCTATACTGTATAAATAAGTAGGCGGTTCTAATTTCATGACATTCAACTTGTGTGTGATGGTGGGTCCATAGCATCTCTGGAGGATTAATTCAACATGTGTGCTTATTTGACTCCCACTCATGAAAAACATTTACATGATCAGATCAATTGCACATCCCCTTTTCACTCTGTCCACAACACACTGATGAGGTAATCATTTCAATAATGCACTCTTATTACTAAAGTCAAACCTCTGCTGTGGCACATGCATATAATACACTTGTGTGTAGATTGTGCCAGTCAATGGGTAAGGTGTTTGAATACAGCAGTGAGACTCTCCTGACTCTGTTGGTGTGTGTTGTGCGTGAAGGTAAATGGAGGCAGGAATGTGTTACATCTCCTAGTACTGACAACATTTTGAATTCCGCATAACTTTAGAAGTCATTTTTGCACACACATCTCCTTTGCATGACACAGCTGATGTGATCCTCTCAAAGATGCAGTGCAGCTCACATGCAGCCAGGTTTCTCTTGTGGTGTGTGCATATAATACACTTATGTGTAGATTATTTTAGTACATAGACAGGGTATTCAAATGTAGGAATGGCTGTCATCTTTGAGTGTGTGTTTCTTCCTTTTACTATGTACAGAACAGGCTGCAAATACATATATTAGGTATATCTATACAGTGTACTTGTGCTGAGCAACCACTTTTTAATGGAAACATGACAGTAATACAAAATGGTGATGTCAAATATTGAAATGTGCAGTGTCGCAGTTAAAATAAATCTGTAGTTGCACTTGTGTTTTAGCAAACTATCATTAGCTTGTGATGTTAGGTATGTAGTTCAAATCCCAATATCACTGCTTACAGTCAGTGTACATGTTAAAAGTGTTGTCACTCACCTGTGGTATGATCACGTGTAGGTATTGTTTCTTCTTGCAAGAGTTTATTCTACATTTCCTTTGGAAAGGCTGTATTGAAGACTGATGCTGTCATTTGAATAAATTGTAATTCTATCACAGTTGTAGTAAAACACCTCCTTAGGACTGAGGACATGAGATAATGTAACATATGTTATTGCCTAAGTAAGGCATTGGTTCCAGTATGGAATTATAATCACATTATACAAAATTGTTGTTCTACTGTCACAGTGACAACAGCAGGGGGCTTCAGATGTGTTTGGGCATACTAGGCATCAGGCAATGTTGTCTGACATACAGCAAGATTCTTTCTAAGTAATTACATTGACACATATTCCTTGACTCATACACATGATGGAATACTTTTACATAACCACACATATGAGGATTGGTGATGCACTTATAATACGTCACATTCATTGATCCCACTATAGTGCTGATTTTCTCACTGCTTAGACAAGAGTTCCAAACCAGCACTGAGTGACTGTAAGCATTTGTGACGTTTTTGTCCTTAACTGTTCTGCAAGGAAAGCATCCCCCACAATTATACTTTGTGCATATAGAATGGCAGAGGTCTCCCCATCCAGTTTAGCAGATAAGAATTATGCACAAATAAAGTACAACTGATTGAATGACTTCACATAGGTGGAGTTCAGCAGCTATGATAACAGTTCCACTGGGGCATGTGATTAATAGCCCTATTGTTACTTGGAGGAGTTGTACAGTTTGATGCTCAGTTCTAGCATATGAATTATTTTTTTTGTGAATGTACTGAGTGCAGAGATAGTGCTGTTACCTCATTGCAAGAGGTTCCCCAATTTGATCCTTGGCTGGTGTGCCTTCCGTGCAGAGTCTGCATGTCCTAATTATGTTCACGTGTGTTTCATCTGGGTGCTCCAGTTTTTTCTCACATTCCAAATGCAGTAGGTGGACTGGACACTCTAAACTGGCCATAGGTGTGAGTGTGTGTGTTTGTGTGGTGTGGGAAAACAAGTGCGGTAGGGCTGGCCAAATGGTGTTGTAAACCTTAGCTCTAGAAGCTTGTAACTGATGAAGTAGCATCCCAACCCCATATGCAAAAATGAAAAAAAAGGGTTGTGGATGGATGGATGGATGGATGGATGGATGGATGGATGGATGGATGGATGGTACTGAAGTCACATAACCATTACATCACAACAGTCTTATCCCTTGATATGTTGCATGAACATGTGTGAACATAACTTTCTATTTCATGACAATAGACATTTGTTCAGAAAAAGTCATGATGAGAGTGCTACTGTGCCATATGCATTGAGTACTGTTGTGTTACACAGGTGTGCTCCAGTTCTTGGGTGGTATGTGTGCAAACATATAGTGAACTCCCTTGACCACTGAACTTGACATAGGACTCATCAAGGTTGTGTGCACATAACTGTACTTATTTAATTGCCATAAGTCTGATATGCTGATATGATATTCATTATCAGGGGTCCTTTCTTAATTCACACAATGAATTAATTTGTTTGTTTTTGACAGTACCCATAGCTACCTCCTGTGGTACATGCTGACAATGTACAGCTCTGGGGAATACATTTCATCATAGTGCGGTGTTTGCATCTGTTGTTATCTTTCTGCACAATAACTGTGTCAGGCCAGAGTGCCTTATGCAAGGGTATTATGTATGTCACACTCTGCTTCCACATTTGTAACATCACACACACCTACAAATAGGATGCATAACCATTAGAATACTGAAGTGCATAATTCCCTTCAAGGGTGGTCCTCCTCATACAGGTATTATACCTATTTTTGTTGCATACGCAGTTAATACACAGGTCAGTGATAATATTGATGGAAAATGCTTGATTCTTGCAAAAGGAAATTGTGGTTTCTAAGTCATCCCTATTTTCCAACATGTTATATTGATGATATGCACACAGTGCTAATATCCTATAATGTATGTACTGTCCTTGTGAACTGTTATCTCAACTCAGCATGTTAATGACATTCATATGTCATGTAATCCTTTCTGTTACAATGTTAGTTTTTGTAACACCCGCATTATATGCTATAATTTCATGTCTGCTTTTATCTATATTTGCCCATGAAGTGTGACTACCATTAATTATGATGACATACGTATTGCCAAATTTTATTATTACAAAATTGTCTTTGTAACATAAGTACCTTCACATAAATTATCTTAATATAATTGTGAACATTTAACCTCCACTCTTGCATATTTCTGTATACATTTCTTTTATTTCTGTGCACATTGTTCTCAGTCCACTTTCCCTGTCTGGTAACCTAGCTACTTTAGTTGCCCTTGCCATTTTCTCGACCTTCTTACACATTTCTGTGGTTATGTGTTTGAATTATGTTCACACTACACTTAGTACATTTTCCCTGCCTGTGTACAGCTTACATTATTTGCCTTGTATAGCTTTTTGTGCTGTCTGAGCACACATAACAGGTTTGCCCACAGGCAAGCTTGTTTGTTTACTGTGGCACTGTTGCTGGCCTCAAAAATGTGCTTGTATTCTTGTTAGCATAATGAACAGCATGCATATGTGATTAGCTCTGCTGCTCATCACACCAACACATACACATCTTGTAGGCTTTACATGAAACCTACATGATTGTTCATGAATTTCACAATTTGTTTTTACACACACACACACACACACACACACACACACACACACACACACACACACACACACACACACACACACACACACACACACACATATATATGTGTGTCTGTATGTATATACACGGTTCCCCTTTATATTCTCGAAATACTGAATTCTCGAATTTCAGTATCCCAAGACCATAAAGGCGAAACTTCTAAATAGTGAAAGTGCATAAGTGAGAATCTGAATATCCTGAATCCACACTTATGCATTTACGCTACGTTATGTGAAGTGTTTGGCTGGGATGATATCCAGAATTTAAGGTAAGTGAATGTGAGTGTTTTTGTAAGCTGTACATGTGTGTTAGGGTAGGGAGGTGGAAGGATGAGTGTGAGTGCTGGATGTGTTGGTGTTTGTGTATGTGTGATGTGTGTGTGTGTGTGTGTGTGTGTGTGTGTGTGTGTGTGTGTGTGTGTGTGTGCCCGCGAGAGTATGTCTGGGTGTGTTTGTATTTTTTTCTTCTGTTCGTGTGATCTCGGACTTGGTATATATATATATATATATATATATATATATATATATATATATATATATAAGTAGGGGGGTTGTGGGGGGCACAGCCCCCACATGGGGGGTGCAGGGTGGCTTGCTCCCCTACTTACATGTAGTGTAGGGTTGTATAGTTTGTGTGGTGTGGGCAGAACGGTGTTTGTGTGTGTGTGTGTGTGTGTGTGTGTGTGTGTGTGTGTGTGTGTGTGTGTGTGTGTGTTGTGTGGTGTATGGTGTATGTATGTTTGTGATTGTGTGTTTCGTGCTTTTGGGTTTCGGGATTGTAAGTCATTTGCCTTTATAGTTTCAAGATACTGAAATTCGTGATTTCAGTATTTCGAGATTATAAAGAGGGACAATATACACATACATCTATATCTATATCTATACATATCTACATCTATGTATATCTATAGCTATATATATATATATATATATATATATATATATATATATATATAGTGGCACAGCATGATAGTTCTGAGATCGTCCATGTGCAACTAACATCAGGCAAATCTGCAATGCAAATTATGACCTGCTACAGATCACCCTCCATGACCCAGGACCACCACTCCGCCTTTCTGGAGACACTGGAAAACATGAAGGTCCTACCGAACACCCTGATATTGGGTGATTTTAATTACCCTACCATTCACTGGGAAAACTACTTGAGTACAAACTCCAACGCCCAGCGCTTCCTTGAATTTATCATCTCAAATGCCCTGGATCAGCTGGTAAACTCCCCTACCAGAGGCCACAACATATTGGACCTGGTCATCACCAACATGGGCGACAGGTGTTCCGTACTGGAGGACAACCCATCACTGGTTAGATCAGACCAGAAGCTAATCACCCTGGATGTCCACACCCCACCACAACCCCCAACCAAGGAAACCACAGTGAAAAACTTTTCTAAAGCAAACTTCATCTTACTTAAGGCAGAGGTGTAAGTTTCACAGCCCCCACGCTAAAGGATAACACTGCCCAAGATGCAGAATCCTTTACAGTTGCACTCTATGAGCACCTACAAGGATGCATGGATTGTGCCATCCCTAGCAAGACCAAGACTCACTCCTCTAAGAGAAGGAAACCAGTATGGTGGACCCCTGCCATAAACAGGTTATACAACAGAAGGAGGAAACTAGTTCAGAAAAAAAGCAAATCCCAAGAAGGAAAGACATCCCTGATCAGTATCAGTAAAAAACTAAGGTCTCTTATAAAATCATCCAAGGCTAACTTAGAAAAATAAAATAGCCAAGGATTCAAAAGATAACCACAAAGCCTTCTTTAGCTATGTCAAGAATCTAAGTGGCAACTCACAGATATGCTCTGAGCTAGTGCAAAATAGCACAAAATATACTGAACCTACTGATATTGCCAACATCCTGGCAGATAGATTCAGTGCAAACTTCACCTCCCTTTCACCTTCAAAAGGGCCCACAACAATACCAGAAAAGTGTAGTGTCCCAGAAATCACAGAAGCACAGATGAAAACAGCCCTTTCAAAAGCCAAAAAGACAGCATCAATGGGGCCAGATGGTGTCCCAGGCTGCGTCTTGCATGAACTACAGAACAAACTAACCCCCCACCTAAACACGCTGTTCATCCTCAGCCTCTCCACAGGCTATGTGCCCATAGAATGGCGCACAGCAATGGTTATTCCGCTCCACAAAGGAGGGGCCACAACTGACCCTGGTAACTATCGCCCCATAAGCCTGACTAGCCTAGTCTGCAAGGCTATGGAGTGCATTATCATGGAACTCATTAACAAAGACATTGGGAACCTCCAAACACTTGACCCGACCTAGTTCGGCTTTGTTAAGGGCAGATCATGCCTACTAAACCTGGTTGACTTCTTTGAGACAGTCACCAAGGCCATAGATGAGGGAAAGGTGGTTCACACAGCCTACCTTGATCTCGCCAAGGCGTTCAACACCATTCCTCACTCGGGTATTATAGAAAAACTCACCAGCCTGAACATAAACCCCTACGTCTCAAGATGGGTTGCCAATTGGCTTACAGACAGAACTCATATGGTAAGAATAGCGGGCTCCAGGTCCGACTCTAAACCAGTCACAAGTGGTGTCCCACAAGGCTCGGTTCTGGGACCCCTACTGTTCGGCATATATTTCTCAGAAGTACAGGCAAACACAGGAGGACTATGGCTAACCAAGTTCACTGATGACTGCAAACTGGGAGCCATAATTGACTCTCCTGCTCACATGGACTTCCTTCTAAAAGGCCTTACTGAGACAGACACCTAGTGTCAAAGTCATGGCCTCAAGCTAAATGCCAAAAAATGCATAGTCATCCCATTTGGGAAAAACAAAACACCCACGAATTACCACATAGGTGGCAGCCCCCTTAATACAGAAAAGGTAATAAGAGATCTGGGGACCCAGGTAGATAGTAATCTCTCCTTTGGTAGTCATATTGCCAAAGTAGTTAAGAAATCCTTCTATGTGGGCCATCTAATTACTAAGGGGTCCGCATCTAGAAATAAAGAGGTTATAGTGCCCCTCTACTCATCACTCATCAGACCCATCATAGAGTACAATGCCTTCATTTGGGATGTACCTCACAAGACACTTCCAACAGCTGGAAAGACCACAAAAGCACCTCACCAAGAGGATTACCGGCCTCAAACATATGTCCTATGCAGCCCGACTGAAAAAACTCCAACTGTACTCAGTGGCATATCGCTTACTCAGAGGTGATCTCTGCCTGACTTACAAAGCCATGTCCAACTCAGAACTGATGGACATTCTCCACCTAAAGAAATCCAAGTCACTGTGAACCACGCGCTCTAGTGAGCTAAACCTCGCCACGACAATAAATAGAACATGCTGGAGGGATAGATTCCTGTCACAGAGACTCCCCATACTTTGGAACAAAATTCCTAACTACATTAGGCAGAGCCCCTCACTAACACGCTTCAAGAGAAGCCTTGACGAGTGGATGAGTAACAGAAAATACACCCCTGGGATCACTTCATTGGCTCTGCTTGACAGAGGCTCAGTTAATTAATCAATGGGGTGGTGAAAGCCAACACACTCTGGCTAGGTTTAAAAATGCCCTCGGGCAGATAGCCTAGTACCTACCTATGAACCTATATATATATATATATATATATATATATATATATATATATATATATATATATATATATATATATATATATATATATATATATATATATATATATATATATATATATATATATATATATATATATATATATATATATATATATACATATATAGATAGATATGTGTAAATTTATACACACACACATGTGGGTGCAAGCACATATATGTGTGTCCCTTCTTGGCTGATCAACAGATGCAAGACTGTGATGTCCTGCAAAATTTCAGATGACTACCAGTATCTACAAGAGAAACTATGCTACTGAGCACTCTTCTAGTTAAAACCTTAAAAACACAGGATACTGCCCTCCTTTGAAGTATAAATTACCACTTACAGAACAAAATTACCGTCTTCAAGGTACTCAAGAAGAGGAAACTATCCTAGCTAGACTTTGTTGCAAAACAACCATTGGTCCTCCCCCTGGAATTATCTACATTAGCATTAAATGAATAACTCCAAAATGAGGATATATCACTTGCTATAGAGAATCTGGTTAATTAACATAAAAAATAAAAGAAAAAGCTCTGGGAGAGTCTGGAGGCTTTGTTCCAGTATTCAGTGTCCTATAGAGTCCTTGAAGGTTTATCTACACTTTCCTTCAAGGACCATTAGTGATCCAGCATGAATTAAAGAATCCAGTGATGACTAGAACCAGAGACTTGAATCTGCTTTAGCAAATAAGTCAATCATGGTCAAGAGCCAGATTTGCTATGCAATGAACAATGGGGGGACAAAGCCCAAAAAATAGGGACACATTTTAATATTGCTCTTATAAATCAGAAAGTTGCTAGAATAAAAGGTCATATGTTACCATGTATTTTCTGAAGGGTATGAAGTCTGAAATCAAATGCTTGTCATTATTTAGTGAATTAATTCCTCACTGATTTGCCTCAAAAATTCAGAAAATCACAACTTTTATGAGGAACAGACCAAAAAATATGAGGTAAAAATGTGGATTCTGCAAAAATCTGGACAGCTGTGAGGTAATATACCCACCTCTTCTCTTGAACAAACTTTCCCTCCAAAAGAAGAAATATGACCTGCTATCCTCCTTTGAGAAGAAATTATACAATAGGATAGTTATTAATAAATTCATCCACGGTATGACTGGTCTGTCGGTCACTGAAAAAACAGGAATGGTGTAAGGATGGGTAATGACAAGATGTAAATGGCCTCACAGCCCAGTTGCCTTTTACACTCCATGATTCTATGATTATTCTGTTTTCTTGTAAGACTATATACCCCTCATTTCATGCTATGGACTAAATTCTGTTGCTTGTAAATATGTACATACATACATGCAGTTGAACTGTATAATTTATAAATATGTATATACATGTAACTTGCACATATATGTAACTTTTAAGTAATTTGATTTGCCTGTCAGTTGTTCAACAGCCATTGTTTTGCCTTTTATCGCAGATACTCTGTAGAACTGTCATGTTGCACCATTGTATGTTTTATGCTATATTACTATGTTGTTATTTATTAAGACTTGGGTCATGACTGAAAGATGTCAGTAGACTACCTTACCTACCTGTTAAACAGAGGAAATAAATCAATACATAAATTAACTAAATAAATAACACAGTCCAAGGAGAAGGACAATATGAGAGGATTTAGTTATTCATAAAGAGTTAATCTTCCAATCATAACTGGGTTGTGGGTGGCTGCCTTACACAAGGTAAAAGATGGAAAGGCACTGCAGAGATTGTCTTTGCACCTGGGGACATATGACAGAAAGATTCAGAAGTATGTCCACGCATGCACAAGCACCAAAATGAAACCTTCAATCTTTCTTAGCATAACAGTCCAACTCACAGCCATTTGTTATTACTGTGAAAACCATTGCTTTAACTAAATGTATCATTGTTGACAATGCAATACCTTTTTTCTTAAAAATCTTATCCTGATTTGCCATAGTTTGTCCTCCAAAAAGCAAACATCTTTTAATTTTTTGGCTGCAATCACCATCTGCAGAATTTTTTTGAATTTAAGAAAATTAGACTCCTCACTGTCTCCACACCTTCCCCAACTATTTGCAATAATCATATACGATTAGACATTTTTTTTATGCTGAGCAGGAAGTGAGCTGTTTTGCACTTTCGCTTCTTCACTTTCAGTCATCAGGAAGTGGTCATGCTCTAATGCTGCCCAAGGTCAAGGAACCTTGCATGAAGACAGGCAGAAAAAGAACAGTGAGTAGCTGGGAAAGACCCCTGTTATTATTCTGACTGGTTACTCTGACTGGACACTGAGCCAGAAGATATTAGGCAGGCAATTCTGTCTCCAGATATATGCTGACCTGCAAACTGTAACTTCACTAGGAGGACACTTTTCATAGTTTATGTCTTAAACTATAGTTAATACCATATTTATTTAACATGACTGCATTCATTAATATAAATATCTCTAAATATACATGTATCACTAGAACAGCAAAAAAAAAAAAAGTCAGAAAACAAAAGTATTACTTTTGGTTAGATTTAAATATTATTGAGAAAATACTTATTAAGGAATGCTAGCAATCTTATCTCATACTGCTCACAGACTACTAGCATAAGATAAGCTACATCATGATGTCGAAAATTATGATATTTCTTGTGTTTTTATTTGGGCAGTTTTTAAACAATGATAAGAGAAATTCTTTCTCTTTCAGCGATAAAGCAGTGTAAACTTGATTTTTTTCTTTCTGTTAGTATAACTTGATTACATTTTGTGGTTGCAGTTTTGCAGAATGAACTCCTACCTCTCAAAGGATAGGAAATGTATTTCTATATTATAAAGACAATCACATTTTTAGTTTCACAGTATCCATCTGATGGTCAAGCAAATTGATTTTTGGTGGTCTGTGGTTATAACTGTGTTACTCTAATCAGACAAAAATCAAGTTACTTACAGTATGATATGTCAGGGGTAAACATTGCATCAATAAAACCACAATATGGTGAGCACACTTGAGAGTTAGCAAAATTGTATCTTCTCCTCCGTGCACAAAACCAGGAGGAATTAAGAAGTCATTTATGCTTAAGTAATTACAAACAATATCATCATGATATGTTTTTATACACATTTTCTCTAGGGGTAGACTTGGAAGCCTATTTGTCAAGAGTATAGAATCATGGAGCACAATCCAAAGCACAAAAAATCTGCATTTATTTTATGAAACTGGATGCATGTTTATTATGTAAAGTGCTATGATGCTGGCATTTTTCTTATGCTGTCTTTAAACTTAAAACATTACTAAGGGAAGTCTGAAACTGTTGTGTCTTAATTTCAATAAGCAGCATCATGCTGTGGACTTAGATATAATACACAGTATAATAGACGATAGGTACTAGAATAGAACAAAGTAATAGTATTTCAAGGCCAGCTTTAAAGAAATCATTCACCATTCATAGAGACATCACAGTAGATCAATACATCAAAGAATGCAAAGCAAAAGCACTTACCAGCAGTAATTATTACAAGATGTATGAATAATAGGTGTTGAGTATAACACCTTAATCCATTATTGTTACAGGATTTATGTGTAACAGGTAAAATGAAGTTTAGCACTTGTTTTGATCCTTACTAAAAAAAAAAAAATGTGAATAAAAGATGCTTATATGTGGAGCCATTTGGTGCACTTATTTTGGCTGCCTTTACAATTTAGTGTATATAGCATAATAGCTCTCATTGTAAGGCATTTCTTTTGTCCCAGATACTCATCCTCCCTGTTTAGTGTTATTCTATATCCGTTGCAGTCTTCCTCGGGGCCTTCAACTTTTCCTCCGTTTTTTTCATTTCATTTCATAAATTGTTTTTTCAGCGTGATTACATTGTTGTCTTTCACAGTACATTTCCCTCCCTTGCATTTCCAGTTTGAGGCTGTATAGCTTTATATACCTCTTCTCATGGTCAGTAGCTCCTCGTATTGCTGTTCCATTTCTTCCTTTTCCCTTATCACATGCAAACAAACATAAACTCCAGGATGGTCTTTATCTCCCTTCCCATTCCACAGATTTCTTCCTGTTCTTCTGCTTCTAAGTCCTAGATACTCTGTGCCCACTTAAATGCTCAAAACATATGCAATTGCTGTTCAGTTTTCCTTCTTTCCATGTTTTTGCAGTAAATACCACTATTTATGAAATGTTTTATGTGAAGGTTTTATAGACTTAGTAATTTCCTTTGCCTCTTTCTAGTTTTTCAGTACTTGTTTCTAGCTCTACTTTCTCAGCATCTTTTCTCTTATTTCTTTTGATATTTATCTTCCTTCTTTGCAATATCTTTATAGAGTTCATTTCTTTCCGCCCTTTACACCCTTTATTTGCTCATTCTCCTTCCTTCCACATTCTTTCTTCTTTTGCCATCCTACTATTTCTTCCTTGCAATGCACCTTTACTTTCCCTTCCATTTTTAATTTTATTTCATCCTGCCATCTTCTTCCAGCACATGCCAAGCCTCCTCATCCCCTTGGCTCAATCATCACTCTTACTCTGACCCATTCTTATTTTTTCCTTTTTCCTAACTTCTTCCTCTTATCCAGCATCGCTGCTTCGTCCTTCTACTTCCATCCTTTCCAAACCCATATGCACCATTTACCAGGCTGATTTTCCTTTCTCTTTGGCCAAGCCTTGCAGCCCTCTTTTTCTCAGCCTGACTCACTCCCCCTTCATATCCTCTATTCTCCTTAGCCATGGCAACCATCAGCAGTGGCTCCACCCTGTGATACACTGCTATCTGTTTCTTAGCCATCTCATCATGGCTCCAAGTGACAAAGCAAAGCACGTATCCCCATAAAACCATGCAGGCTTCCACAGAATCTACAAGAGACTTTGTTCAGCCTCACTAGGAAGTCTCTATGAATAGAAAATGTGAGAAGACATATGTGGACTCTGCCCCTATGGATTCTCTCATATCAGACACATGAATTATAGAGAGGGTTCTTTACAGTCCCATCCTAAAGATGCCTCATTTGGCAAAGCCCTGAAATTAATGAGACAGAGGGGATCATGGAGTACCAAACTACCCTCTCAGGATGAGGAAGTGATTTTGGAGACATATTGCTCTGCTACATTTACATCTTGGGTAGTCCCCAAGTCTGATTGCCTGACTGACATGGGCACCAGGAGGGCATGGCTGTAACTGGATACTAATGAAGCCATTCCTTGCAAACCAGATAAAATATCACATCTTCCAAAAGTTAGGCAATATTGGTCAAAATATCCTCTGGTGGACACTATGATTGTTGCTGCAGTCACTAAGGGAGATAATTCATGGGTGAGTTTCTGGCTGTCCATCATACAAAAGAATCTAGAGTGATAGAATGGGGAAGCCCCCCCTTCCCACTTTTCATTTTGCTATCTGCCAACCTTACCTGAGTTCCTATAATATGATTTTGTAACAGCTTCTCTGTATGCCTCTAATTATTCTCCATTATCAGTGCAGGCTTTAACACTTAACCTGCCCTAGAAATACTAATCCCGTTATAATATCTAGTGATGATATAGATGCAACACATACTCAAATTTTCATTAAGTATACATTTTAGTAAAATGAGAGAATCATTTCATGTACAAAATAGTTCAATACAGTAAATCATTTGTTAGTACAGCATGCATGTCCAACAACTGAGGAAAACAGCATAACTTAAAAATAACAGTTTAAACAATAGCTAAATGTTAGTACCTTAAGTATCAGGGACTTAAATTTGTTTTGTTTACATATTTACATGCCTTATATAGTTATAACTAGGCATTTCTGGTTACTCTTTGCTAAGTGTAGGAATCGGGTCTACTTCAGGACACTGAAAAAATGAGACTGAATCCCAAAAGACTGAAAATTCAAAATATTGAATGATAGAATTTGTCCCTTCTCCACTGCTGTGCGATCTTGGAGTTGGTTTATATAGTTAGCAGGGGGTGCGGGGGCACAGCCCTCTGCATGAGGGGTGCAGGAGGGCTTGCCGCCTGCATTAAAAATGTGTTCAATATTTTGAATTTTCAGTCTTTTGGGATTCAGCCTTTTGGTTTGTCAGTCTTCTGAAGTAGGCCCTAGGAATTTTATTAGATGGCTGCAGTTGATGTTAGATCTGTGGATCAGCCTGTAACCCTAAAACAGTTGTACTTTTATTTGGTTCTGAGGTATGCTTTTTGTAGTTTTCTAAAGTGTGTGAGCTTATGGGTTCTGTGTTACACATTTGGTCATATATTCCATGTTACAGGAGCCATTTTGTAAAAGGCTTCTGTTGTTGCTAAGGTATATGCAGATCTATACAGCTGTATCTATCCTGATTTATAAAATCACATTGGATGCTTCTGAATAGTATTGCATTTTTTAAGGGTGGACAATAGTTTTCATTTAGACATGGGTGCCAGAACCATGGGGCAAGGGGTGGGGCTACAGAGCCCTCCTAAATTTCAACAGCTGCCCAATATACCCTGAAACTGCTGCCAAAATAGAGATTACATGGAAACATTTGCAGTGGTGTTTTCAAGGTAGTCACAAGTTTGGGCAGCCAGAAAAAAAGATGATTTGAGTAATAAATCACCTTTTTCTGGTTGGCCAAGCTTACGTTTACCATGGAAAAGCCTATTACAGTGTTTCTGTGGCATACCGATCAACTTCTTTCTTCAAGAATTTTAGACAAAGCCAAAAATAACAGGGGAATGAAGGCTCAAAACTGGTATAATTTTTAAACATTGCTTATTCATTTAAAATTTTAGTATAAAAGGTTTTGCATCAACATGCATTTTCTGATTAATAGAAGTAAGAAATTTTAATGTCTGGTATTAGTGACTGACTACAATCCTTTGCATACCTCTTTAATTTTGCTTAAGAATTCAGGACAAAGCAAAACAATGATGGGGATAAATGGCCAAAATCAGGGACTGATTTTAATTATTGCTCTTATAACCTTAGAAAGCTGTTAGAATAACATGTTTTGCATTAACATGCATTTTATGAAAGACATGAAGTTTCAGACTCAAATGTCTTATTATTAAGTCACCATAGCCCACAATGGCTTGCCAGAAAATCACAGATTTTATGAAGAATAGGCCAAAAATATGAGGTAAAAATCTGGACATTCTGTGAAATTATGGAGAATTGAGAGGTATGATCCTGAGTGATTTACCAGAAAACTGAATATTTTACAAGGTTCAGGAGAAAAATATGACAGATAATCATGGATATTCTGCAAAATTCTGGACAATTTATTTATTGATTGCTGCTTGTTTACCAGATAAGTGGGTTGTCTACTGATCGTTTTTAGCCACCTTCCAAGATCAGCAACAGTAAAGATAACAAGTTTCCTAAGTACAATAAGAAATTACATAAAAGTACATACTTTGTACAGTTAAGAAGTGTGTTTAATTTCCATAAACTGATGCAGATGTTTATTGCCTTTCACCCACTTAGTACTAAGGCAGGCTTTGGATCTCCTATCTAATAGCCAGTTTTATGCAGAATTTACCACAGAGGTACATTTCTCTGGAGCTAGACTGACTTCTAGTATAGTCATCATTTTGCTGTATTTAATTATTCATTCATTCCCTTATACCCACTTGCTATTCAGGACCATTATTGTGGTAGGCAGAGATTTCCTGACAAGATACAGGAGTAAGCCATAAAAACAGTTTAGATTCACAGATTCATTGATATTTCAAAGCCAATAAATCTTATGACCATTTGCGCTTTGCCAATCCCCTCCCACAGGCAACACTTCCTTTTCCCAGGAGGGCTATGCCAGTAAAACCGAGACTAAACTTGTGGAAACCCATCCAGTCACTAGTTTATGTTTGAAATAAGATAGTTAATCACACTGCTTAACATGTAGGAGAATTTTATTCTATAGGTTTGGGAGGTACTGCCTTATAAGCATGCCTCTCAGCTGTGCAGTATTTATCTGTTGGTGAAGATTTAGGTTCCTGGTTATAGTGTTGATGGAGATATTGGACTTGTGGAGAAACAGGAGGTCCCAAACAACTGAGTCTCTAATGGTGCAGTAAGCAAGACAGATCTCCCCTCAAAAGTCTGCAAGACAGTAAATAAAGGGATAGAGCTTCCAGCATATTTTCATAGCTCAGAGATTTTAACCCTGTGATCTTTTTGGTGAGGAACCTTTAGGGTTTTGCTAATTGTCTGATATGATTAATGAGATACACCCTAAAGGGTGCATTGTACTCAGTAACTGTCCCGAGCAATGCTGAGTATAAGTTAACGATTATCTCTTTAGACCATGAGGATAATCGTTTGGCAATTAGGTGGGCTAAATAAGAAACACATAATCTCTGTGGTATCCCCTAAGTCTCAAACAACCCACTATACAAGTGTAGTGGTTCCAAAACAAAACAGTGTGAGAAACTTCCTTGTTTTTCAGTTCCTGTATGTCTAGTTAATCAGAAAGTATTAAAAAGCGGAAAAAAAATCAGAAAATGGTAGTAGAAGTACCAAACTTTACAACACCCTAAATCAAAAAATAAAACCTTATTTTGAAATATTATTAATATTATACAGAACTTTTAACTCTAGTAGGAATTCAGAAGTAATCCAAGCAGGGTAGATAGTCTGTTTCCAGTCAAAAATCCTTTATTAAACACACAGACAAGTTATCCAAACAAAACAAAAAAATAAACAGAATGATAGTTTCATCCCAAACATTCTGACTATATACCTATCAGGTATGGAAGAGGTTTATTTTGTTGGTATACATGTTAACAAGTTCAAATCCCTTTCCCCATCCTTATCAGTGTGATATTCAAGCTGGTACTGCCCTACTTATTAAATGTACTAATAATTTAACCCTTATGCACTTTAAATTAATAAAATGATTTGGTACTTCTTATTAAACTGATTATTATTAAACAAAGTCTGTGAATTTATCAAAGACATTAAAATACATGGTTGGACATATTTAAACAGTAGAACATTTGGCAAATCAAAACAAAAAACTATATTTTGGCATCCAGAAAAAATATATTGTCCAAAGCATAATCTATTTCCATAAATTATTGTTAACAATGATCGCTTTTGTCCATCTAGACTTCTTCAGCTCTGTGTACAAGAGACCTAAAAATGCATCTACAAAAAATCTTACTAAAACTAACCAATATGCATAGTAAAAAACAGTAAACCAAAATTAAAACAAGAATGCAACCTTATATGTATATTAAATGAATAAGTTAAACCAGGAAAAGTACATCAACAGTGCTGGCCAGTGCGGGACAGAAAAAATAGTGTTCTTATAAAAGTAATGAATACTCCATATAAAATAACACTAAAACCAATACTTAAAAGTAAAATAACCCACTATAAATTAAACAAAAAATCTATTAATAACTAAAAAAAAGTGTGACAATTTAAAGAATAATTAGCTAGTATTGATATTAAAACTCATTTGCAATAAAGTGGAAAATGGTATTCTATATTAAAGATAAAAGAGGTGTGATGATAGAAACATATACACTACTATTACACATTATTTACCATGGTATTAAAACCATCTGGAAAGAAATGATAGAGGAAAATAGGAAAAAGACGATAGTGGATAAATAAGGATAGTGGAAAAATAAAATAAAACTAGTCCTGTAAACATTGTGGCAATTTTCTAAGCTCTAGTACACTTTTAAGTGAACAGTAGGAATTTAGTCCAGGCTTTCTGAAAGAGTTCAGCTTTAATTGCCATATGAGCTCACATTTTTCCAGTACATTCAGGATATCACCTTGAAGATCACCCATGTCTATGTGACCCAATATCTGGAACTTAAAACGTAAGTGTCTTCTATGTAGAGAAAAGTGTTTGGC
The DNA here is from genome assembly GCF_019279795.1 of Protopterus annectens. NCBI lineage: Eukaryota > Metazoa > Chordata > Ceratodontiformes > Protopteridae > Protopterus > Protopterus annectens. The sequence continues at coordinate 1,753,518,155 of NC_056735.1, forward strand.
TAGTGCATTATTTTTACAGCCAGAGCAGATTTCTGTCAGATGACATGAAATACTATGCTTGTTTATTCATAGTCTTCCCACATAAAATGCATCACATTTGTTACAACGTGTCCTGTAAATTACTTTTGTAGTGTTACAGTCACCCCTGCACTGGTCTTAATGATTTTCTTTAAATAAGAGCAATAAAAACTATCACCTTGCTTTATATATGTACAGAATGTACAATTAGCTTCCCATCTTTTAGTGTTTCTCTCATATATTCTGGGTTTAAGTTCAGCAAAACGTCTAATGCTCCTAGCCTTCCTGTAAACAAAGATGGGGTTTTGGCTAAGATGTTAATCAGATAAGGGTTTCCTGTGACAATGGCCCAGTTTTCTTTAATAACAAGGTGGTTATAACATCCCTGTATTATTCCCTTATAAGACCGATTATTGAATACAATTCCCCTTTTGGCATGTACCTCACAAAGCACATGCAGTAGCTGGAGAGACCACAGAGATTCCTCACCCAGAGAATCCAGGGCCTCAAACATCTACCCTACACAGATAGACTAAAAGTCCTGTTCCTCTCCTCAGAGGTGACCTGCATCTGGCTTACAAAGCAATCTCAGACCCCGCCCTGATGGGACTGCTGCATATCCACAAGTCAAGCTCTACTCGAGTAAACCACACGCGAGACCTCAGCCTGGTCTGTGACATCAGTAGGACTTGTTGGTGGGACAGATTTGTGTCCCAGAGACTTCCCCTTTTGTGGAATAGACTCCCTCTCCACGTAAAGCAGAGTACCTCATTAAAGCTTTTTAGGCGGAACCTGGATAACTTGATGGGGCACAGAAAATACACCCCTGGGATTCCACGTATGTCCCTGCTGAACAGTGGCATAGGGTGCTGACTTGTTGGAATATGAGCTAAATTCTTGGCTAGACTTGTAAGGGCCTCAGGGCCAATAGCTTAGTAACTTCCTATGATCCTATGAACATTTTTGATACTGTGATAATCCAGAGTGTATGTCACGATGCAGCTATTTTTGAATTTGTTATTCTCAGTGGAATTTCTTAATATTCTCCTAATAGAGAGGTTGAGTGAAAGTGCTTCTAGCTCTAGCTTCTAGTTCTGTAATGGGTTCTTGAATGTTTTTTAACATCTGACTTTCATAGCCTCTCATGAGGAAATTGTTTTCTAAATTGTTCAGGTTTCTCAGAAAGGATTCCATCTCTGTCATAATTCTAGCTAATCTATAGCCCCAGGACTTCACTACATTATACCTGGCTTCTGCTTTGCAGGAGGCAGACTTTTACTGTGTAGTACTAAATTAACTCTTGTTGGGTTTCCAAACAGATCACTGGTGATTCTGTTATTGTTGCAGCTGGTTGGTGTCCACTTGGCTATATCCTGGTGGGCTTTTTCTGGATCCCCTTGTTTACCACATCCCAGTATGAAGGCCTGTTATGCCATTGCCACCATCTCTTGAAACACACCTCAGAGTTCCTTCTGAAAGATATCCCAAACCATCTGCTGCATCTTCTCTTGGCAGTCATCCCAACCCTCATGGTGGCTAACTGGATACTGACTGATATAATCTCTGGCTGCAGTGGCTGGGAAAATCCTCTGCTGGACTGTCATTGTCACTTGCTATGATCATCAGCAGACATTGGCATTATCTCTGATATTGTGTAACTGATGAGCCATCATGTAGTGATACCTCTCTCAAGATGCTTGCTGGACGGTTACTAAAAATGATGTTACACTTACTGCAACAATATCTAGTTGTCTTTTAGCCCCATTCCGAAATAAAACACAGGACATGTTATTGCAGGTGCAACCAATTATTTATTAATACCAAATAGATACTAAAGATTGTTTGCAGTTGACTATAAATATAACACTGTAACACCAAAACAAAATCTTACGACTTAAAATTACATAGCTACAGCCACAATCCTAGTTTTCAGGTGGCATGACATGAAACCCTCCTGATGGCCTCTAATTGTATTTGATTAAACCCATCACAAAACAAATCCTGCTACTGTATCTACAGCATTGTTGTAAATTCAGTTCTTTGGTTATTGTATTATGAGTAAGAGAAAAAGGGGAGGAAAGTAAAAACAAAGGGAAGCTAAGGCCATACAGAGCTGCCTACCAGACTGTAACAGCCTGTTACCCTCTTTTCTTAAATGTTTTTATACACACACACACACACACACACCCACACACACACACATATATATATATAAACATATATATAAATATATATATATATATATATATATATATATATATATATATATATATATATGTATATATATATATATATATATACATATATATAGTTAAGCTATACTTGAGAATGAGAATTTAAAACCTTGTTGTAGATGTATAAGTAATTTTTACAAAGTAAGATATTATTCTAAATTTGCAATTATCCTGCAGCATGTACCATATTTAGTGGCTGAGATTTGAAACAAAGTTAAAGTAAAATTAAATATAAATTTAAATTGAATTAATCCATTCCAAACTCGTATAAATTAACTCCATCCTTATTTGACCAAGTAGTCTCTTTGTCATAACATTCCCTGTGTTCGACTAAGGGTATGTTCAATATAAAAGCAGCTGTTAAAAATCTGTAGTTAACTAGTCTTCTGGCTTTTTCAATGACCAAAGCACTGTGAGAACCTTTCCAAATTAATCTAGGAATGATCTTGGATTAAATTGCCAGGATGTGAGGGTGAGTTTGCTTAATAGTTGCTAAAACCCTGAGTATATAATATAATAAATTAATTGCCTTTTGGGAGTAAATCCAAGGTCATTCCTTCCCACATCTAAAATAATTGTATGACAACATTCTATTTGTTGAAGATAAAAATAAAGTTTATGTAGTAATTGATTCCTTCTCAAACACAGATCTCCTCATCATATTATTTTATATTTGGTGCAGTTTAGTCCAGGATTACTACCATTTGCTTAAAGTCCAACTCTGGAATAGACTTGGGAGGCATAAGAATGCACAAAGGTGAGAATTAACCTTTTCCCTAAAGGAAATAAAATTTGATGAATTTAATATGTACTGGACTGCCATATATATCTTAAGTAAGAGTTAGAAGACCACCTATCCAACCTCTTAAGCTCTTCTGTAGATTGCCCCAAGGCTGTTATATCAGAAGCCTGGCAAGTTCTGAATGAGTGGGAGGAGTAGGCATGAGGGCAAATACCTTCATATTTTAGGACCAGTCTAAGTTGTTTAATATGGTCAGTGTTATTAATATTGTAACCATCTCTGGAAACAAAAACTAAATTGTTGGGATTTAAAGATGGTGTTAGTTTCCTAGGGTCCTTCCCCATGGTAAGGGACATATGAGGGGATCATTGCGTTTGTGCAGTGAAATTTGTTGACTAAGATCTAGCTGGTCTGTTTTAGATCTGGAAATCCAAATTTCAGTGTATCCTTGGTGAAAATTACTGCAGGCCATTTAAGAGTACCAGTCAGTTCACTGACTCTGAATGTACTGTAGTATAGCCAAGTAAATTATGTGGTCCAGAAGCAATGGCTCTAATATGAGTTGGATGTGGTATGTAGACCCTGAAATATTGATTTCAACAGTAAGCCTACGGGATGTCTTTTGTCAGAATGTGACCCTTTTTATTACTCCACCATTTAAAAACTCTGCCCACCATCCAGTGCTTGGTAATGTCAGGAATGTCAAATAGTTTAGAAAATAAGCTTAAAGCTGGTAGCATAACTTTGTATGTTGCTAGTGATAGATCTATGCTATTAGAATGATGTAAGTACCATAATATAATATAATATAATATAATATAATATAATATAATATAATATAATATAATACAATATAATATGACCAGTGATGCTCCTGGGTTTCTAAACTGTGAAGAAAGGAAATAAAATGCTTAATTGATGAGGTATATGCTTTCTTAGTGCTGATGGATTTCCTAAACCAGGAGGCTGTTATGATTCTCCAGTCATCCAAACTTCTTGTGGGATTGGGGTAGGAAGTATGTCTGCTAGTGGAACCATCATTCTGAATTGCTGGACCTGTAATTAAGAAAGAAGATCAGCTATAATTTTTTGATCCAGCAACATGTTTTGTAGTGAAAGGCATATTGATCTTCAGGGTAAGGAGAACTAATAATCTTAACACAAAATTAACCCAAACATTTTAGAAGATTTTTTTTGTTGCAACTTCAACTAGTTATTTATTGTCTGATCTAAAAATTCAACACTTATTCATAAGCTGATCTTGCCATATAAGAATGGAAACCAAAACTCTAAAGGTGTGTTGCCTTTCCTACTTTTATTGGAGCAATTGTTGGCCAAGGAACAGAAAACCAATGCCCCTGCCCATGTTGAATTTGCCAGACACATCTGCGAAAAGTTGAAGTGTTTCATTATTTACCCAACTGTCTTGCCAAAAAGATGAGCCACTGAAGTCGAGAAGGAAATTAGCCTATAATCTGAGTTCTTCTCTGACCCTTCTATTGATCCTATCTCTGTGATTTTTTTTGTGGCCTCCTCATTAAAGGCCTGCTCTTGTTCTGATGAAAGTCCAACCTGGGACCATGTCTCTACATGCAAAATTAAAGAGCCCTAGAAATTCCATGGCCTGTCTTATGGTCACCATCTTAGAAGAAAGAACATTGTTTATAGCCACTGAGATTTTGAAAAGGTTTTCCATAGGTAAGCAACAGCATCCTTAAGCGGTCTCAGTCTCAATGCTCAAAAATGTTAGCACTTTAAGTGGTACTTCTATTTTATCCTGAGCCAAGGGGACTCCTAATAAATTACATCAATTATTAAAAGACTGGATGCCTTCTATTACTGAAGTCTCACCTTCTCCCATGATTAAGAAATCATCAAGATGGTGGAGCCCTCAATGTGAGGGGGTTTCTTGTTTCCAGCACCAGAAAAGGGTAATGCATACAAAAACAGAACAGGGAACCAAGCACCCCATTATCATGGATTGTCAAAAAAATACATACCATTAAATTCCATTTCTAGCAGCTTCCGATCTTGAGGGCAAATGGGTAAAAGATGAAAAGCAGATTGTGTGCCTACTTTTACTATCCACGAGTCAGTGATTTCCTTAATGATAGCTACAACATCATCATACAATGAGTAATGCACTCTTGAGTTTCTCTTATTTATGTAATTGTTAACTGATTGGCCTTTTAAGTGTGACAAGTGATTAATTAGATGGTGTTCACATGGTTTCTTCATGGGGACTAAACCTATACGGGAAATAATGAATGCCTTCAAATGGGTGAAATTGATATGGGCCTCTAACCCATTTTTTAGGCATTCCTTAAAAATAAAAGAATGTACTATAGATTACTTTCCTTTTGTTGATGATAAATTCTTGGATCATGCATGTACATGCTCTGTGCTTGATATTATTGAAAAAAACATGAGTGAAACCTTCAGTGAGGAAACTATCTTTTTTTCAGGACATCTACTTTAAAGGGGAGTGGTTCCATGAAAACTGATTTAAATCTATGAAAATAGTGGAGTCTGTTAGAACCATAAGAACATATTCTACCTTGGTCTGAGGTTGAATCTGGGTCAAATTGTGTTCAAACTTGAGATCGATTGGAGTTTGTTAGACTCTTGAGGTCCTTGAACCAACATTTTATGGTGAAATGCCTCCCATCACACATGTTGCAGATACACAGAAATCTGCATGCAGGTCAACCACAATTACCAGCATTAAAAGTCCAACAAGAGTTTCCTTTGGTAACCATATAATCAGATTTGATTGTATACATCATGATATAGAGTCATATCTGTGCATGTCTGCATTCCTGTTTCACTTGGGTGTCTTTAGCTTTTAATTTTCTAAATCTTTGGTCGTAATGGAACCAAGACATACCCTCTATTAAATCATGGACCTCTTGAACAATGAGAAAGTAAGATAACAAAGGAATAGCCAAAGAAGGTCATTTTTCTAACAATACTGCCATGCATAAAACCAACAACCCAATTGTTCCAGAACATTATTTTTAAGTTCTTGGGTTGATACCTACCCATTGCTGCTAGTGCTTTGATTAAATCTTTAGAAACTTTTAACTCAGTGTCTATAATTCCTTGAACTTCTTCTGTATCAGTGATATCAAAAATATCTACAGTCTCCTTTCGAATTTTTTTGTTTAACTGCTTGGGAAGTATGCACAGTCATATCTGAGCCACATGACTTAATTTCTTGTTGAATGTTTTTATGATCAGTATCACTATTAGTGTGGGTTGCTGAGGAGGTAATTTCAATCTCATCAGAGGAGACCACATGTAATAATGGTAATGATAGAGTGTTAGGAATATCTATGGATATTGCAGTGGGAAAGGGACTTTTCTTCTGATTATATGAACTTAGGTCTGGAAGGTTAATACTGTTACTACCCACAATTTGTAGGGAGCATTAAATGAAAGATCAGCCTCTGGTAGAGTTTTTAGCTGAGTCTAGAAAAGAAGCTGCTGTCAGAAAAAGGGAAATTAGTAGGGCATATAAAGTCTTGCATGATAACTATAAGAATCAATTAAAGTAGGTTCAAAAAGATTGGGTAGAGAAACTGGACAGGCAATTTACAAAGGAACAACAGGACAACATCTTTATGGCTCCCAAGTATGCAACAGAATCCAGAAGGCTTAGTATTTTTGCTTGGAAGTGTTTGCTTTGGTATTTTTATACCCCAAGCAGACTTCAGAGATTTTTTTCACTCAGGTAGATGGCAATTGCTGTAGATGTGATGGGAAAGGGAGGTGACTGGAAACCTGTTTCTTTGGAAGTGTAACAAGTTTGCAAATTTTAAAAATTCCCTACAGAGTAATCTCACAAAATGTTGGGGGAACAAATGGCTGTAACTAAGGAAATTATTTTTTTACACCTGGGACACATGATCTGAATTGACTACAAAGAGTACAGCCTTATTAAGTTTAATACTATCAAATGCCAAAAAAGAGACTACCAAAAATGGAAATCAAAATCTAAATCAACTGTAATTGAAGACTGAATATTATAAAAAGAAATAAAAGAACTGGAGATGGGATCTTTAGGGAATGGAATAAGCAAATTGCATAGAAATAAATGGAATTTACAGGAACAATACATAATGTTCAGGAGGAGGAGAGAAGTTTAAGGGAAGGTAAGAACTGAGCAATTTGTGGATGTTGGCTGGGGAACCTGGAAATTCATAAATGCAAATGGAGGCAATTTGATATTATTCATGATGATTTGATGTGGCAAAAGGTTTTTCTAAGGAACTTAAATCTGTGATTTAATAATGAGAAATATATCTTACTATCTGCATAATTTCCATTTACCAAATCCTCCATTTCCATTAATTGGATTAATTTTAAGACAGTAACAAGTGAATTTTATTCTTTCAAGGTTAATAACCATTTGGGGGCATATACATTTTCTCATACATTTAAGAAAATACTTTCCCGAGTAACATATTTCTTGGAAACTGTTATTTTGAAGTTTGTTTGTTTGTGTCTTTCGGCTTTTCCCAGTTAGTAATTAGCCACGAATTCGACGATCCTAATGATTGTGATAGATTTTTACGTGCTGTTGCCGCGGCCCTGATGCACAACCTTCAATGAAGGTGCTTCCATTCACGCATGTCTCCACAAAGAAAACGCTCTAGCTGAGAATCGAACAGGACAACGTCTTACTGTGAGGCGACAACGCTACCGCAGCACCACCTGTATTTAATAAGATTAATATTTTTGCTCATCTCCCAAGGTTTCAATGATCAGTTTGTAAATACTTTGAGTCTATGTCTGTATGTTTTTGCACAAAACAAGTAAGGCATCTCAAAGAGAACTTAGTGTTTTAGGTTTGGCACTCCATGTACTTTATTTTCTATGTATTTCATGTAAATCATAGTCAATTGTAATGTATATAATTGTCTGTATGTTGCAGTATTTTGTTGACTATGATCATTAATCACTGTTGTTTATTTCATTTATTTAAGATTGAAAAATCAACAAAATAGTTTAAAAAGGTGCAACGCTTTATGGATAGGGAACATAAATATCCTAAAACTGTTGGAGTCATGTCAACTTGTCAAAGGTAAAATGTGCAAATCCTAAAGCTACAAAATAATTCTGCTGAGCACTACATCTAGAAAACCCATCAGCCCTCTAACTTATAAATGCTAACTCACTGGTCATAACAACAGTAGGGAATGTGCAAAATTGAATCTATATTTCATTTAAACCACTTTTTAGCTTTGGGACTCAAAGCAGCAACACTTGTAGAGTTGTCACATTCCAAAAATAGTATTAGCACAACAACCTTATAGAAAATTGTCCATAGTATAGGGTTATTTTATCTTTCATCCAGACATCCCAAACCACTTTTTATGTTTACACTAACATGATAATTTTATCACTAATCTTATGCAATTTTATTATATCTCTTTTCTATCTCTTACATGTAAGCCTGTAATAGGATTTATCACAAACTTGTTGCACCTGAGTTAAATTACATTTAGACAATGACTAACATATGAACTGGATTTTTATACCAGAAGAAAACTGCAAGAAGTAAAGTAAAAATGACACATTTATTTTTTGTTTGCTGCACATTTAAGGGCAGAACTGCATTAATAACTGTTCTATTCACTGCAGCAGGAAAATATTCTTGATTATAGATATGGAGCTAAATTTTGTGAGCCAAAGGTTTAGAGTACAATTACTTCTCACTTAAGGTTTGCAGACAAACTGTAATAATAATGAAACTCTTGTCCATTTGTTATTCTACTACATAGTTTCTTATACTCTGTCACTGTGAGCTTTATTCAAACCATAGTGAAGTCTTTGGGCCTTCTACGGATTTGAAAATATTACCATTGGCTTCTTCAAAAGAAGGATTTCTTGCAAGATTCTGAATAGTAAATGCATGAATAACAAATGACTAAATACAAAAGCCTGGAAGCATAACATTATGAATCTCAGAAGAATAAAAGACAAATGACTGAAAAGATTCCTCATCATGCACTGGTAAAAATAGAGCAAACAATACAAGGGAATCTCCCTCTCAACACTTCCCTATGTCACCCCACCCCCACAACCCCCCCCCCCACAATCCCCATGCTTAATTATTTCACCTTGAAGTTGAAGTACCTTAGAGTAAAGCAAAAAAACACAATATAATATACTGTTTTGGGGGAGTTTACTTTGAAGTGGTATTACTAACGTATGAAAATGATTAAGTAGGGAGTAATGAGTGACAAGCAACCCAGATTTTCTGTGTTGCAGAGACAACTGCCTCGGCATTTTCTTTGTTTTACCGTACCAATGTTTAATAAGCTTCCCCTGTGTTCCATCAAATTACCCCCACACTCCACTGTTTTATATATACCAACTGTACAGTTATGCTACAGTGGAAGAAATTAAAAAAAAATACAACAATGCATTACCAGCTCACTCCATATTACACTATAACTATAGTTACTAAATGGAAAATTACTTATTAAAGTGTAAGAAAGCTGTTTTTTATAATACTCACCAGTCATTTATTTTATTAGATTTTGTGTTCTCTATCTTTAGCATTCAGTCATTTGTGATTTGATCTGTTAATTTTCAGAGGGTTTGAGTTAAAAATGCCAAAAAGCAGATGCTGCACTGTGCTGAGCCTGACCAATTATTGCTCCAATGAACTTTATAACACACTTGAAATAATCAGGATCTTAGAGTTATTCTTTCACCATTAATTTGCAATCAAATATACTTATTTATTATAAAGCTGCGTTCAGTATTTTTTGCTATTTCTTGCTGTTTTACCAAGGTTGCCGTGGTTTCGTGTTTTCATACTTGTTTATTATTCTTTTTTTGGTCTACGTTGGTTTGCATCATGGCCACAGGCAGTCCTGATGGTTTAAACAGCCCTATCCTATTGGGAACGGGAGTTCCAGAAGCTAAGGACAGCTTCATCGACTTACCGGCTCTTTTTGTTTCCCTGAATTTGAAATTGGATCTATTGAACACCCGTATTGATGCCATGGATTCTAATTTCAACAAAGGACTATCTTAAGCACACACACCGCGCTTATTTCCGGGTCGCATGTACAGGCTTTACCAGGACGTAATTCTTTTTCTGAGCAGAGAACAGTTACTGCAAACGGCAGTGGCATTTCTTCTCTCTACAAACAGCGACGCAGTGGCATTTCTCAGCCTCCTAACAACGGAATTCAAGATTCTAACCTTGACACTATTACATGCTTTACTACATCCTCTTGTCCTCTCTCCTGGCTCTACATACAGGGTACGATACCGGCAGGTCAGCGTCCTGGTGGATTTATTGGTGATGTTGCACCAACTGAAGTTCAATCCTCACAACGATCCATAAATGAACATGGTTCCAGGCTGGCAGGCATTCCTTCCTCTGCTAACCCATCACGTAATCCTGGTGGACCAGATACAACTATTAATGTATGCCTGCCACTTGGCAGGGGTAATTTACCATCAGTAAATAACAATCTTGTAACAGATGGATTACCTCCACTTACAGACTGGATAAAAAATGTCGAGCTGTTCGCCTTTAACAACACAAATACAGGTACTGTTTCTACTCCTAGAATTGAGGTCAATGAAGTCTCCATTGCGGATAAACTTAAAGTTTTAGACACTAAGCTCTTGAAATTAAAAAAGATGCAGCTGGAATCAGCTTATTTTGAACAATGCTTGGCGGAAAACCTCATACCTAAAGGTTTACGCAATAGTTTTTCCCCTTCAGGACTTTTAGTGGATGTAGAATTTTTCTGTGAGTTGCAAGCTCTTTTCCAAGAGCAAGGAGCACAACTTTTACAACTCATTGTAAAACATTATGTCAAACATATTGCCTTGCTTACCAGTGACATTAATGTACTTGATAATGAAATTAAAGCTGATTTAGATTTTGTCAGGTACAAGTATGATTATCAGCGAGTACTGAATAGCATTGACGCTTTAATGTTAAAATTGAAGTCAAATAAAACCAAAAAGTTGGTAAGGGACAGATCAGCTTACTCTAAGAAAGTAGCGTATCCTAAATTAGTATTGCCAGTCAGAAGTGACGTTGGTAATGGACATGATGTTACTAACGTCACTCAACCCGGTGATATATGGGTTAATGACAATGAGGAGGTAGGAGATGAAGAAGGTGAATGGGAAGTCGTTGCTGGTCCTAGACGCAGTAATAGACTTAAAAATAAGGTTAACAATATGAATAAAAGTATCCATCCAACTGATCCCTCCTCAAACAAAAGTTACACTAGTAACAAGAATAATAATTTTTTAGGAGGCACAAACACAACAACACAACAGCGAACAGGAAACAGAAACCGGATATGGATGATGATAGTGTTGTTAGGTGTACCCCCATACCCCCCCACCTAATGGCCCTACAATTTTGAAAAATAAAAAGGGCGACTTTAAGATTTATAATTTCTCTGACTTCGTTCCTGATGAAGAGTTGATTGAATTACTAGCTTTAGGTAATTCTTTTGTCCCTACTCAAAATAGTAAGTTGTCTGAGGTCATTATAGACCTTAAAAGTTTTGTACGTAAGTTAAACTTACAGTTATTGTTTCATAGTGAGCAACGGGTAGCTGACCATTCACTCAAATTGTCTAGTGTGTTTAATCCACCATTACATTCTAAATTACAGATTTTTGAAACTGTCTGTGAAGCCGACTTTAGGACCCAACTTTCCATGAGTAATAAATCTAGGAATGAGGGTTCCTATAAGTTCAATACTACTAGGGAACAAACTGAAGCCTTAAATCTCCTCTGTCGTCAGGCTGTCAGAGTTATAAAACCGGATAAAGGTGGGGGTTTGGTCATATTCAGTGAGGAACAATACAAAGATAAAATGTCATTGGTTCTTGAAACTGAAGCTTATTCCCCAGTTTCTATAAATGAGGTAAATGGGACCTACCAAAGAATTAGGGGCCTCCTTAGGGATCTTTACATGGCGGCTAAAATAGACATTGATACTTATCGATTCATTGACATCACATTTCCAAAAATTCCAGTGATGTTTGGAGTCCCCAAGATTCACAAAAATCTTGAAGACCCCCCGATGAGGGCCTAGTTTCCACGCAGGTCTTCCATGACTCATCCCTGCTCACGACTCATAGATTCTATCTTATCTAAATATTTGCGGCTTATTCCAGGGCTATGCAAAGACTCCTGGTCTTTTTTACAGCAAATTAATGACATTCCCTTCAATGGTATGGATAATTTCCTTACCATTGATGTGGTAGACTTATACACCTCGATTCCCCATTTGGAAGGTGTCGAGTGGATTGGATTACTTTTGGAGGAACTTGGAGCAACTAAAAATGAGATCCAACTAGTAACAGAATTGCTAGACATAGTCCTGACATCTAACTTTTTTCTGTTTGGTAAGGACTTGTTCCTACAAAAGCAGTAGGAGATGGCCTCGCCCCTGTGGGCGGCGCGGCCATAACTTCTTCGTGGGTTATTGGGAAAAACATTTCCTAAAGAATAGGATGGATTTGATGAAACATGTCCGTCTCTATACTAGATTCCTTGACGATGTCTTCATCCTTTTCCATGGTGATTCCTCTGAAGCTAAATCATTCGTTTCGGCGCTTAATGCTACTACCAATATCCTTAGATTTACTTTTAAATTTTCGTACTCTGAGATAGACTATTTAGATGTCAAGCTTGTTAAGGACATCATTAAGGAAGAATATTTGGCTAGTATATTTAGGAAGCCGACGTACTGCAACTCCTTCCTGCATTTTTCTAGTGCACACCCTTTCAAACAAAAACGTTCCATCGTAAAGGGACAACTTGTGCGAGCAGGAAGGATGTGTAGTACTTTAAACGACTTTCATACAGAATGTAACTTCCTTAAAGACATGTTTTTAAGTAGAGGTTACCCCACTTCACTTTTAGAGGAACTTATTGATGAGGTATCCAATAAAAGAATCTCTGGTTTCTATCGACCACTCCTATGTGAAAAAGTGATAACCCAAGGGAGAATAGTGAACTGCGACTTGAATGTCAGTAATGACAATATCAGTCCACAATCTTTAGTACATCTTCCTGATGATGTAAGTAATTTCAGTTTGAATTTTATCACAACTTTCTCCTTCGATTCACAGGCTATCTGGGCTATAATACGTAAAAACTGGCATCTTATAGTAAATGACAGTTTCCTAACTAGTAGGTTGGGAGTGGTACCTAGGATAACATATAGAAGAGGAAATAATTTGAAAGAGTTAACACAAAGGAACTTTAATTGTGATGGTTATAGTAGACAAAAAGGAATGGCTATTTGTGGATTTTGTAACTGGTGTAAACTAGTAAAAACAGGAAACAGTTTCACTATTAATAATATGAGATACAAAATCTTCCACAAGATGAATTGTGAAACAAAAGCAGTGATTTATATTGCATGTTGTAAATGTTCCAGTGGTTTTTATATAGGGAAGACCGATCGAAGACTTCGTGATCGCATATACGAGCATGATTATGCTATTAGAAGGGGCAACTGTCAAAATGCTCTAGCAAAACATGTCTCGTCTTTCCCTGGTCACAGCTTTGAATTCATGGCTATAGACCATATTCCTTTCTCAATTAGAGGAGGTCCTTCTTCCCTCTTACTAGAATACTTAGAGTTAGAATGGCAACTGAAACTTGATGCTTTCAGATTGCCAGGATTGAATGATAACTATAACATCTCAGCTGTCCTTAAGCTGAGAAGTTATCTGAGATAGTCAGGTGTATATGTCTCGGGCTTTTAGCTTAGTAACTTCTTTTGGGTTGTCCTGCATTATGTCCTGGTCCTAGGAGGTTCATTTCGAACCGGTTTTATTATATGTATAGTCTTTATTTCGTACTGGTTTCATTGTATAACCAATATTATCTTGATTCTGGTTTTTTATGGATAAGGTGTCCCCTTGTCTTTTTAGTATTTCTAGTTATTTTTGTATATTTTAAGTTTTTATATACAAAATGCCTTTTATTCATTAGATGTTACATGGTGCATTTTTCAATTTAGGGAAATAAATGTCATCTTTACATTTTTAATTCTTATAAAATCTGTTATTATGAAACATTAATGGATTAGAAATGTCATTTTATGATCTAATATATTATGTCACTTCCTGCCTATATGTTATATTAAGGCAAGTCATGTGTTTTATGTTGTACTCTGATGAAGCTACAAGAGGCTTGTGGCGAAAACGCTGGTTCTGTTGTTGTAAATAAAGCTGCGTTCAGTATTTTTTGCTATTTCTTGCTGTTTTACCAAGGTTGCCGTGGTTTCGTGTTTTCATACTTGTTTATTATTCTTTTTTTGGTATACTTATTTATTGAGCATCATCCTTCATTGATTTTCATCCTACATCAGAATTGGATTTGTTTGGGCCTTCCCCAGAAAATACCCAGGCCTTTTGAGGGAGGTTGGGCTCACCACTCATGAATACTGTTTTCTTCCATTCATTATGAAAGGGCTCCTCAAAGGACAATTCCACTCTGCCATTTTCTTTGACTTATCCACTGAATATTGTCATTCCCTTGCAATAAGACCTTTTCTTTCAAATGGAATCGTATGTTGATTTGTTAATATCTTTTAGCCTGTTTGACATTATGTGGGCCATGAATTTAGAAAGTATGCAACAATACCGATGAACACTCACAAGGACAGTTCTGTGACATGTGACCTGTTAGCCAAGGAAGACTGAGGCGGTCATAAAATATGCCAATGTATTTAAATGCAGTGACCAAACATCAGAAATTAGGGTGTCAAAGCCTAGTCATATTATAGATCAAAAAGTACACTATAGAAGAAAAATGAACAGACTGAAAAATAAATTCACACTGTTATGGATTCCCCAATTAGACTCATTTTTGCTGCATAGCAAATTCTAAAATAGTAATAGACATATGGGCTGATGTGAATAGGTTATAACTTCATAAAATCAACAAGTAGTTGTATCTTTCGGCTTTTCCCGGTTAGGGGTCACCACAGCAGAACTCCGGTCCGCTAATGATTGGCAGTAGATTTTTACATACCGAATTGCCAGCCCTGATAAACAACCTTCAATGAAGGTATGCCCATTCATGCATGTCTCCACACAGAAGACGCTTTAGCTGAGAATCGAACAGGACAACATCTTACTGTGAGGTGACAACGCTACCGCAGAACCACCACCGCAGTTAAAATCAACAAGTAGTGAAATCAACATTTTTTTTTACTTTCTGCTCAATCGTTTTAAGAAGTTATTTAGACTATTTAAGAAGTGATTGCATCTTGACTGAAATGGTTATCATTTCTACCTC
The DNA here is from genome assembly GCF_019279795.1 of Protopterus annectens. Classification (NCBI taxonomy): domain Eukaryota; kingdom Metazoa; phylum Chordata; order Ceratodontiformes; family Protopteridae; genus Protopterus; species Protopterus annectens. Next base: position 1,753,533,464 of record NC_056735.1, read on the forward strand.
ACGTTCTCCACTGAGGTATTTTATTTCTAATTTATTCTCTGATTTCTCTCAAGACAATAGTTAATGTTTAGCCCAGTTATGTGAAGGGACAAAGCTCTTACTATGCCACAGACAGCCTATGACTGATTAGCAGAAAAGGTGCTGACAGGTCCACAGGACATGTGAGCATTTCAGTTGGAAGTAACACGTGCAGATGTGCCTATGTAGTTCTTAAGGGCAGTGACTTCAGAGCTGCCAGAACTGCCCCAAGGGAACTGGAGTTAGAACACACTCCCTGACGTGCAACGTGATTTGCACCAGCATCCTTGTTACCTCGCCACTCCTAGACTAGGGTCATATTGAGATTGGGGAAGGCTAAGTCAGGTCTGGTAGAACCAGTGAGTGAGAAGATGAGCTTGGAGAAGCTGATGGTCAGGTGCAGGGTGGGGGGAGAAACAGTTAATGTTTGAAAGTTGCAAAGTCCTTTGAAAAGGTGCTGTTTATGTACATTGTTATGAAAATCCTATTTATTTCTGAATGTGGGTGGTTTAGCTTGTTTACATTTTATTTTATTTATTTATTGTTACATAAGAGACTTTGGCTTTTTTCCTATTTTGTACAGGAAAAAAATATTCTGTTTGTCACAAAGACAGAACTGTTAATTTATTACTTTATTTATTTATATTTGTTGACTGGGGTAGAACAACTCCCCTACAGCTGCTTGAGGTGAAATTGTCCGATCGTTAGTAGCAAGAAGAAAAAATAATGAAAGGCGTAATAGCGAACACTGTTTTCCTTAGGAAATCATTGCTGGCTCAGCCTGTTTTGGGAGATTTCTTACATCTTTGAGTTGATGTGACTGTAGAGTTGGCATATATAAGATTGGGGGTTAGGGTGGGGGGTATCTCCCTCCCCCTGCAAAAACAATAAAAAATGATTGTTTTACTCAAATGAATTTGGGTGTGTGTATAAATATATATATATATATATATATATATATATATATATATATATATATATATATATACCTATCTATCTAATCTATCTATCTACTTCTTGTTTTGGTTTGTCAGTTTTCAGGAGGTTGGAGTTTCATAGTAGAACCTGGTGGAACAGTAATCCATAAGGACCTATGGTAGACTCAGCCCAGTTGTAAAACATAAAACAATCAAGGATAAAAAGTTCAAAAGTACATACTATAAGCAAATTCAGACTAAATATAAGCCTACATCACAGCTAAATGTTGAGGTTAAACAAACAATGACAGGCAAGGACTGCCTGGAAGGCGTTTAAAATTTTAATTTCACATTCCACCTAATTAGCTGTTTGCACTGAAAGAAGCTTCAGAAGAAAAAGAGAAAACTCTGCCATAGGCAAAGGCAGCATCAGGGCATCCCAAGGGCTTCTAAAAATGAGCTCAGTAACCTCTCAGGGGAAACCTAAATCAATTTATGATTTTAAAATTGACCACAGCAGTCATATAATTTTTGAGCATGTGAAAATCACTAATATATTTGTAAAGCAACTCCTTTAACTTAATATTCACTCTAACTCCTGTCCATATTCTGAACTTATTATGATTAACTCCTAAATGACAAACATTTCCCTACTTTTCAGTTGAAATTCACAGATGGGATAGTCTGAGACTCAGTAATGGGAGTCCCATAAGTTTCTGTTGCACATTTAAAGCATTTCTGCAGTCCCCTTCACCTTTCCTAATATGTGGAACAGCACCCCTACACCTCCACTACCTATACTTACCACTACAAGATTGCTGTACTGTGGATGAGAGTGAATACTTGGAAATACAGTGATTTTGGAGTCAGTACATATTTCCCATAATCATAGTTAAATTCTTACAGTTCCAAGGACTGCAGTTACAGTACTCAGTCATACAACAGGAACCCAAAAGATGGTCATGCAAGCTTCAGAACTACCAGTAATTTAGGCCAGATGGACTCACTCCCAAATTCCTAAAAAATAAGATAACTTTTCAGGGAGTGTACTCTAACATATTGCTAATATTTTTCTGTCCTTCAACTTTTTCCTTGATGTGTGGAAATCTTCAGTAATACCCTTCCAAAAACAGAGATCCCTTCTATCCCTCATTTTATGCCATCCCATTTCCCTTCTAGCACCTTTAATGAAATTCTTCAAGAGGAAAGTTTTCACACAGTTATCTGAATATCTAAAGTCCTGCGCACTTCTTAGCAAACAGCAGTACATTTTCATGAACAGCCGGAATATTCTGAAAGTCACTGTCACTCCCATTAACACCATCCTGAAGAACAAGGATGAAAGCAAACTATCTGGTGTCATCTGTTAGCAAAACATTTGACATGGTCTAGCACCATAAACTATTAAATTAGTTGCCTCGCTGTGGTTTTCAGCTGAAATCTCTGTACTGGATGAAAAACTACTCCACAAACAAAGCTTTCCAAATTAAATTCAGTAATTCTTTCTTGTGTACTGATGTCCCAGAGGGCTTTGTATTAAGACCACGATTGTTGATAATTTTATTAAAACCATTGGTAGCTTATTTACCAAGCCATAAAAATTGACACTTTTTTCTGGACAATACAGTCATCTAGACAAGTGATAAATGATCTGTTATATTAAAAACACTCTATCCTACTCCCATGTCATAATCTACAAGTAGTCCCATACTCCTGAATACTCCCTAAATGTTAAGAAAGCCAAAGCTATATTAATTGGCATAGACAAACATTTCACACTATTCCTAGCACTTGGGCCATTCCTTCTCCACAAGAAGGACTTCTTTGTTCTGATAGTCATTTCAGTTACTTGAAATTGTGGAACGGTTTTCAATTAACTTTAGGAATTCACTTTCGTAAAATGCCTACTAAAATAAAGACCATGCTAGGAACTTGCAACATGATCTTGCATTACTTAACCCCTAAAGCTATTGCTATCATAGGCAAAGCTATCTTGCTTCCTGCTTTTGAAATATGGCCTACTGCTAATCATAGAGACTAATTTTTCACTTGTAACCTTTAAGTAATGTAAAAATAGACAGATTCATGGTGTTAAATTCTGAGCAGATTCTCAAAGACCAAACATTTTCCCATGCTATTTGATATTCCAAACTGTTTCCCATTAACACCAAGCTATCTTCAGTTCCCTACTAAGAAGAAAATCCTTACTCAGAGTTTATGATCCTCCTCATCAAAATGTCTTACCCTACTCATACATCCTTACTCATTAAGGATTTCTAAAATAAATATTCCTTCCAGGACCATAATGCATGGAATGCTCTTACAGAAGCCATTATAAGTATATCCACTAACCAGTAATTTAATTCCCACCTTACTAACTGCATCACAACAATTACAGTATGCATGTGTAAGCCATTAGTTAAATAATTTCCTTGGTTTGTTGCAAACCTAGTTAGTTGTAGGGCATACCCTGCTCTCAGGATGTATACTGTTGCATTAAGACCAAATGCTAACAGTACCATTAGCTTACATAGTATTTACATAAGAATGTATAGCCACATATTTGCTATCTCTCTCTGTCTCTACATGCTGTATGTATAATATTTGTTCTCTAGATCATACCTTTCAACTTCTTAGAGCAAGAAATCTGGGCAAAGCCATAAATAATGGGGGGACAAAAGGCCAAAAATAGGGACAATTTCTAAATATTGCTCTTACAAACTTAGAAAGTTGATTGAATAGCAGGTTTTACATTAGCATGAATTTTCAGAAGGGTATGAAGTCTGAAACTCAAATGTCTGTCATTATTTTCTGACTTCAGTATTTAATAATTTGCCACTGATTTGCCAGAAAAAGCACAATTTTATGAAAAATGGACCAAAAATATGAGGCAAAAATCTGGATATTCTGTGAAAATATGTGCATTTGAGAGATACGCTAGATTTAACAAAGATGTAGCTGAAAAGGGACTTACTTGCTCAAGTCAACTTACCTTACAAAACAAATGAATGAAAAATTGATCGGAATAGAAGTGAAAACAAGGTTTCTTTTTAACAGGTTAGTGCATGCATGTGTGATACAAAAGAAAGACTTAGCAACCTACTTCCATTTCCCTCTTTGTCTTGTAAACTCCACAGATAGCAGTGGTGGTCTGCAGGTTGACTTGTAAGAGAGATCAGGTATTTATAGTATATGCATCTTTGTAAGTGCATTCAGTATACTATGGTTAGTACATCCCTATTCATTACAGTGATTCATAGGCATACTGTAGATCATGACAATGAAGAATAGGCTCCCTATTGAAATGTCGGCACTCGAAATGCTGAGTGCCAAAAAGCCCCCCCCAAAAAGGACTGAAAACCCAGAGAACAGTGAATCTTGAAAATCACTATTCTCTTTAAAACTTCATTTTGCAGAGGGGGCCTCCCACCTCATGAACTTATGTATACCAATGCTGAGATTGCTATAACTTTGAGAAAAGGGAATATTCTGAGAAATGATATCTTGGACTTGGTATATACAAGTCCGTTCTTTTGGCTACTCAGTCTCTGCATTTCAAGGCTTGCTCTAGCATTTCAAATGGTTACCTGAAGGCCATCATACAGCAGTCTGTCAGTTTGTTTAAATGATATACAAGAGTGCAAAATGTACAATGGTGTTCTATGTATACAAGTACTCCAAACATGGAAGTGTCGTGCAGCATGCTAACACTACAGTGCACAGTAGGAATTAGTTACTTAGAATGCAATATATTATTTTACTAAGCAGTTTCTAAGTTGTTCCTTATGGCACTGTAATACGCCATCATGCATAATATGGCAAGGATGGGGTCCTTCACTGTGGGAGATCTCATTGATGGCAGCTCACCAACATCACTGTGCAGAGTGAGAAAAGTTGTTGATGGTAACGGAGTTATCCTCACTAGAGGAAACATCATCAGTGGGGCTTTTCCTGATGTGCAATGGATTTGATTTCTTCTTACAACCGATGCTGATATGCTGTTCAGCTTTGTGTGCTGAGCAACATATCAATGATGATGGAGGATCACTACAGCCAAAGCGACTACACCAGCTGTAAATATGCGGTTGGGTAGTGCGTCTGAATTTTATATACCTGTGGGGATTATTAGCATGTGTCTTCTGTGCATGGAGTACTATGATTACACAACTGTGGTAAGTCTGCATCCAAGAGTTTGCTTCACTATTTACCATTTTCCATGAATCATGTAGGCTCTTGATGTACCCTTCTGTAGTTTGCCAACCTTATTCTGTGGCACATAATGTCTAAGAACAGCATAGTTCAAATGTAACTACTATCAGCTTTTTATCTACATGGTGCTTGTGTTGAGTCTGATGTCTGTTTCTACTTTTCTATTCTGTTCTGTTTTGCAGATTTGATAACATTAGGTAATTCAGCTTTAAATGCCTAATCTGTACTTGCATGGCTTTTCAACAGATTGATTCTTACTGCTACACTGTTAAGGGGTATGATAAACTCAGTGGCGGCTGGTGACTTCAAATCAAAGGGGGGCTGCAGGAGACAGCTGAATGGGTGGGGTCAATGGGAATGGGGTGTGTCCAACTAGAAAGGGGAGGAGCTATGCTCAAAACCACAAAAACTAACTTTAATTAAATACGCTGCCCTGGGTGCCAAACCATCATTATGAGAGTCCAATCAAAACAAAAATAAGTGTAGATGAATAAAAATATTTCAATGCATTGGCTGCATGACAGCTTACTTAATATCTAGATAGAAACAAAAGGTTGTGAAGCATGAAAAAATAAATTACTTTTTAAATACATTACTGGAATGCCAGTCAAAATCAAGTATAAGAAAAACAAGAAGCACTCAACTCAAACCACTTCTCCTTGCACTGCAGTTCTAATTATAATTTATATTCAGCTTTATTAAAGTACCAAGTAACATGCTAAAAGTAGAAATCTCTGTGATGCCCCCACTTGTAAAAATGTTTCTTATCCAAAAAGACCTGCTGCCTGACAACTATCTACTTGTTTCATGGGGAAAACATGATCAAAGTAAAACATGAAAAGAAAACAAGAAACAAGCTCAAGATACATTGCTTAAAGGATTACTGTACAGGTTATGGAACACACATGATTGGCATTCTGTTTAGTTTACGGGTAAAGTCTGTAGAGATGACTGGAAGTCTCCAACAAGTGTAATGAGCTTTTTAAAATAATGGAATCCTGTCCTTTAATAGCCAAGGCTTATACATTATCTAGTCAAGTATTCTCTGCATGGCAACAACAGAAAGGCTTTCAATGTTGGCAATTCTTTAACAGTATGCTTATTAAAGCTTACTTGCACCTTAACGATCTCAGACAAGCTTACCTTATGGTCATTAAAGCATTGCTACTTAAACACAGAGCAACAGGCACTTTCTGAGTAATAAGCATAAATCTGAGTAATAAGCATAAATCAACAGTACAAAAATATGACAGGAAACCAGACCGTTCTGCAAAATCAAGGACAGATGAAAAGCCACTGTAGTACTTGTGTCTACCTTGGATGGGGGGACACACTGCACATTTACACTGCATAACTACTCCTTGCCTTGCTTGGACACATCCAGAGTCACTACATGGGGGAGTGGGGTGCAACAAGTATGTCACAATTTGAAATGTCTCTGGCTGACTGTGATGGCCCTGACACATTTGTTATACCTCTCAACCTCAGAGCAAGAAATCTGGACAAAGCCATACACAGAAGTGGGACAAAGGCCCAAAATTAAGGACAATTTTTAAATATTGCTCTAATAAACTTAGAAAGATAATAGAATAGGTCTTGCATTAGTATGAATTTTCTGAAGGGTATAAAATCTGAAGCTCAAATGTCTGTCATTATTTTCTAACTTCAGTCTTTAATGATTTGTCACTAATTTGCCAAAAAACACAATTTTATGAAAAATGGACCAAAAATGTGATGCAAAAATATAAAATAGCCACACAATACAGCTGGGAACCTGTCAAAGAAGGGACACTTTAATATTAGTACTGCTAACTTGAGCAGCTGACAAAATAAAAAAATCTACATGCATTTCAAGTAATCTATAACTTTGATTATTACAGTTATTTCTTAATTGTAAACCCTCCATGTTTTCTTCCAAAATTGCTATTTTGCGGAGGGATTGTTAGGGGGAAGAGCAACATTTTGAGCCAAAATCGGGGCCAGTTGAGAGGTTGGCTATGCCTAATTCTATAAAGCAATTTATTTGCATGTACCTCTCAACCTGTTAATGCAGTTAATCTGAACAAGGCCAAATATATTGGGGGAACATATAAACAGTACTAAAAATTGCTCTTGTATAAATTGAGACAGTTGATGGAATAACAGTTCTTACTTTAGCATGCATTTTTCTGAAGGTTATGAAGTCTGAAACTCAGTGTATCATTATTTAGTGACTTAATTCCTAAATGATTTGCCAGAAAACTACAAATTTTATGAAGAACAAACCAAAAATAAGAAGCAAAAATCTATTCATTCTTTGAAAATCTGGGCAGTTGGGAGGTATAGTTCAGCTGGGCCTGTCTGAGTTTGCTGCCCTTCCCCCTTGACAAAATCATGGTTGAATGGAGCCTCTGCAGCCATTCCAATGAACCATTACTTGGCTATTTCACTCCATTTACCATAAACAGTAATGTGCATGCTGCTTTACTTCTATGATGAGTTGGACTTCATTTGAAAGTTTTATTTTGTATTTTACAGCACAAACACTAAGTCATCTGCTAAACAAAGCAATGCAGTCTTACAATGAAAACTTAGCATTAAAACTTATCTGCCCTTGAAACTCACATTCATTGAAACAGCATTGAAACCCACATTCAAAGAAAATACATTTTGCCAGTAGCAGATAAAGATTAATTTTGGGCTGTTTTCAAATCATAGGCCCCTTGCATATGAAACATACATGTGCTCTTTGATACACCTTCCTCATTGTACTAAATTATATTCCTTGTACAATACAGTACAGTTGTTAGAGGGCGTTTTAAATTTGTTTTGAACATTTTTCCAGTAAGCAATGAAACAAAACACATGCACCCATAATGGCAAAACTGCCCAGTTCAGAACATTTATCATAAAAGTCTACTCAGACTTCCACAGTCCACCATTATTAGTAAATATATGCACAATTCTACAGTCCACCATTATCAGTAAATATGCACAATTCTACAGTCCACCATTATCAGTAAATATGCACAATTCTACAGTCCATTATCAGTAAATATGCACAATTCTACAGTCCATTATCAATAAATATGCACAATCTCTGAAGAAGTAAAAGTCATCTAAATAATTCCACATTAAAGAAATCTGTAACTAATGAAGAGGTTGCTGCTAGGAAACACCTTTATATTTCATGGTTTCATCGAAAAATAAAGTGTCTGTTGCCCCTCAGGAATAAATGGCCTATATTACATTAAAAAGTATAATCTAGTAATATTGCAAGAGGAAATGGATGGCAAACTGATAACAGACTCATAGTTAGTATCTTCACCAAGGAGAACATTCTCAGTACGGCAGCATCCACCCCTTGTGGGAGTAGAACCCACAGCCTTCTGCATCAAAAGCAAGTACACAACCTGTTGTGCTATTAACAAGGCAAACCAACTTCACTTAAGCAACACTAAACTTCTGTTCCCCTGCAGCTCTCAGCTCCTTGTAAAATCTACTCAATACTCAACTTCATCTCAACTTCGCAGCACAAGAAAACTGGAAAAAGCCAAAATGTATTGGGGGGGGGTCAAAAGCCCAAGAACCAGGGACACATTAAACATTGCTTGTATAATCTTGGAAAGTTGCTAGAATAAAATGCTGTATTGCCACCATACATTTTACTGCCAAGGTCCCTGTGCAAAACAGTCAGTGCAACATACCACTATGCCAAATCAGCTGCTTTGTAAAAGAGAGGAAGACTGAAACTTAAATGGCTATCATTTAGTGAATTCAGTTCTCACCATAGCTGTCAACCTCTTAGTACAAAACACCTGGACAAACCCAGTAATGAGGGAATACAGCCCTCAGACATATTCAGTGAATTCAGTTCTTGCCATAGTTGTCAGCTTTAGCACAAAAAACCTGGATGAAGCCAATAATGGGGGAATACAGTCCCAAAAATAGGGACAAATTTCAAATATTCATCTTATAAACTTAGAAAATTGCTAGAGTAAAAGGATATGTTACGGTTGTGTTACTATGTATTTTCTGAAGAACATGAAGTCTTAAATTCAAATGCCTGTCAATTTTACTGCTGACAGAACAAAAACAATTTTCAGCAGAGACCCAGGGAGAAATACTGCAGACACGTCTTTGTAAAGTGACAGGGCACCAGAGCAAATCCACACAAACACAGGGAGAAGATGCAGACTCCACACAGAAGACACCCCAGCCAAGAATCAAACCAGAAAACCTATAGCTGTGAGGCAACAATACTACCACTGCACCATCAAATATGCAAGGAATTAAATATTCAGAAACCTGAAGTCTGAAATTCAAATCCCTGTCAGTTTTATTTAACATTTGTTAATTAGGACAGTCTGACTTGGAACAAAAAAAAAATTTCAGCAGAGGCCCAGGAAGAAATAATGAAGACATGTCTTTGTAACATGGGAGGACACAAAAGCAAACCCACACAAACACAGGGAGAAGATACAGACCCCACAAAGAAGGCACCCCAGCCAAGAATCAAACCTGAAAACCTGCAGCTGTGAGGCAACAATGCTACCACTGCACCATCAAATATCAAGCATTGCAACATTTACAAACCACAGATATTATGAGGAACAGATCAGATCAAATATGAGGCAAAAATCTGCAATTTTGTTTTTACAAATGGTGGTGGGTAGGGAATTCAGGTCTTTAACACCTGCATACAAGGTACAGGGTTCAAGCCTGAGGTATTCCCTACCACACACACACACCTGTAGTAGCAAACCACAAAAACTAAATATACTGCCCTGGGTGCCAAACCGTCATTATGAGAGTCCAACCAAGACAAAATGAAGTGTAGAAGAATAAAAATATTTCAATGCATTGGCTGCATGACAGCTTAATATCTAGATGGAAACAAAAAAGGTTGTGAGGCATGAAAAAATAAATTACTTTTTTTTAAATACATTAATGGAATGTCAGTCAAAATCAAGTATAAAAAAAACAAGCAGAACTCAACTAAAACCACTTCTTGCACTGCAGTTCTAATTATAATTTATTTTCAGCTTTATTAAAGTAACAAGTAACATGCTGAAAGTAGAAATCTCTGATGCCCCCACTTGTAAAACTGTTCCTTATCCAAAAAAAGACCTGCTGCCTGATATCTACTTGTTTCATGGGGAAAACATGATCAAAGTAAAAAATGAAAAGCAAACAAGAAATAAGCTCAAGATGCATTGCTTAAAAAGATTACTGTACAGGTTATGGACCACGTGATTGGCATTCGGTTTACGGGTAAAGCCTGCAGAGATGACTGGAAGTCTCCAAGTGTAATGAGACTCTTAAAATAATGTAATTCTGTCCTTTATTACAAATACTGGCATATGCATTTCAATACCCAAGGCTTATACATTATCTAGTTAAGTATTTTCTACATGACAACAGAAAGGCTTTCAGTGTTGGCAATTCTTTAACAGTATGCTTAATAAAGCTTACTTGCATCTTGCAATCTCAGCCAAGCTTACCTGATGGTCATTAAAGTATTGCTACTTAACACAGAGCAACAGGCACTTTGAGTAATAAGCATAAATCAACAGTACAAAAAATATGACAGAAACCAGACCATTCTGTAAAAATCAAGGACAGATGAAAAGCCACTCTAGTATTTGTGTCTACCTTGGATGGGTGGGATTCTCTGCACATTTACACTGCATAACTACTCCTTGCCTTGCTTGGACACATCCAGAGTCACTACATGGGGGAGTGGGGTTCAACAAGTATGTCACAGTTTGAAATGTCTCTGGCTGACTTGTGATGGCCCTGACACATTTGTCATACCTCTCAACCTCAGAGCAAGAAATCTGGACAAAGCCATACAAAGAAATGGGACAAAGGCCCAAAAATAAGAACAATTTTTAAAATATTGCTCTTATAAACTTAGAAAGCTAATAGAGGTCTTGCATTGGTATGAATTTTCTGAATGGTATGAAATCTGAAACTCAAATGTCTGTCATTATTTTCTAACTTCAGTCTTTAATGATTTGTCACTAATTTGCCAAAAAAACACAATTTTATGAAAAATGGACCAAAAATCTGATGTAAAAATATAAAATAGCAACACAATACAGCTGGGAACCTGTCAAAGAAGGGACACTTTAATATCACACTGATCAGCCTTAATAGAAGTTAAAACTTGAAATTTAAAATGATGTTGCTGACCACTCTCTAGAATATGTTTAGCAAGGGCGGTACTGTATCTATTATTATTTATGTCCTATTTATGTTCACATACATGTTCTTTTAACATACAATTAGCCTCACCTACACAAAAACCTTGGCATGCCTGACATCTGGCTTAATATATAAGATTCCTACTGGTATAATCTGCATAATCTGGGAAAGTATATTTCTCGCCTGTTAATTGTTGCAGTATTCATTGGTCTCATTAGTGAATTTACAGAATTTGCAGTTCAAAAAGGAAAAATGCTTAAAAGGAAGGTCATTATAGCATTGTAATATCTTCAGTTTTTCTTATTCTTGTATCTATATATTTCCCTGCCGTTTAGCTTACCCTTAGCTTACCCTTCCTACTTACTTGGTATACTTCTGCACCTTCACTCTGTTCTTCTTCTTCTAATTTCTTTCTTCTTTCTTCTTCTACTACTTCTTTCTTCAGTTCTTCTTCTGTTCTTCAGCAAAATATAGGCTGCCCAAAAAAAAAAAATAAAATAAAAATCCAATGGCAAATTAACGTTAAATCCTTCCTGTGTGTGACTGACGCAGTCACGATCGAATCAACCCACAACTGACTTACTGTTTGATTCTCTCTCTTTTCCCAGCACATAAAGCCCAGGAAGAAAGCGACAACCAATCAGCAGCATTTAGCCCAGCAAGCACGTGCCATGGGCGGATGCGCAGCCGCGCCGCTTCCAATTCTCTATGCTGCTATTTGTTTGGAACCTGCTGAGCATCACAAATGATGCCTTTAATTAGCCCACCGGGCTGCAATAAAAACAAACAAAAAAAAAGTTAAAGTGCGCATGCGCGTACTTGCCGAGTCACGGACTCAGAGACAAAGTAATTTAAGTAAACTACTGTCAGTCTCTGTCACACAAAAAGTGAAAAAGGTACTTTTTCTTTCTTTTTTTTGGGTGAGGGGGCTGCAGTCCGGCAGTCCGATGCCACGAGCCGCCCCTGGATAAACTACTTTTATATTGTAAATAAAATTGTGGGAAATATAGCCTAAATTGACATTATTTTTTTTTAAGTATTTATTTATTTTGTTCAGAAGACTGAATACATTATTACATCTTAGAAATGAAGAATTGCATTTTAAATATGGAAAATCTCAGTGGGCCATTGCTTAGTTCCAAGGATTATCATGGCCTGACTCAATAAGCCATAAACTGTTCAAAGTCAGTTTGAAAGTCTTGTTTGAAGTTTCCAGTGAATTTGCTGAGGAATTTAAAATGTTGCTTGCGTTTGAAAGCAATAAATTTCAAATATCTCTAATGACTCAGTTTTAACAGATACATAACGTGTGAAAACCTAATTTACATTATGCTTTGCGGGTATTTTCTAACAGTCATACAGTTACTAAAATAGGGACTGTAATGTACAGCATTCAGTTGCATAATTAATGTAACCAATAAAGTGATGGTCGAGGTAATAAAGATTACATTGGGATTCTGAAGCTGCCCTTTACTCTATGTACAAAATGTGTATGGTACACATTTTGTGATTTGACTGCTAATTTGTTAGATTGATATTTTGAAAGCACTCGGGTGTCTATAAGTTTGGTACTCAGTGCATAAGTTACACTGACACATAAAAGATATTCAGAGATAGAATACTTGACACAGAGTGCCAAAGTATGCTCTGCTTTTATAATGATAATACATGAGAGTAATTCAAAGCTGGGCATAATAAAGCAAGGTATTCTGTTCAGCACTTCACAGACTGTGCAAGCAGGATGAATGTGGATGAATCTATGGGGATAGAGTGGCGGATATAGGCAGGACTGAAAGACACAAGAAACAGAGAGCGATTCTTGTCATTTAATAATAGAAGAGACCATTCAGGGAACAGATGTTCTACAAAAGCTGGTTTACCTGTTTGTACAGGTCGACTGGACAAACATAAAGGACCAAACTGATGCCATGTATAAAGGAAACAATGGATAAGGTATAAGAGATGAAGGCTTATTTCAAGATGACAAAAAAATACAATTATGGACCTCAAATACATAAGAATGATTATTAATTATGCTGTATAAATGAGGCCATCAGGAAGCAAGAAGGAAAAAGACATCTTCAGCCAGAAAATACAGCTTCATAATCACATATCAAATCATAGCAGCCAGAAAACCAGGGATAGGTGCACAACAACAAAAGTGTCAATAGTTCAGCCACTCTGAATGCATGTCATATGCACAAAGGTGGACATGGGTTATGGCCAGCTCACTGTCCTCTGAAAAGAGGCAAAATAAGTATTTGTTTTTCTAAGCTGATTTTTTTAAATATTGTGAATGTGTAGAAGCCCCGACCAAGGACATTCACTCCAGGGTAAATGTGCTACTTACCATGTAGATAATGACCTGTTGTCTCTAAAGATGCTTCATTTAATGTTCAGTGTGTAAAACATTCAAAGAACACTCAATCAGTAAGAAATAGATTTCATCCTGGACACTAAAATGCAGCTAAAGAAAGGGGAGGTGTTGCATATTTATGCATATAATAGCCCACATTGTTAAGCCCCAACAATCACAGAACTGAAATGAAAGTTGGGATTTACCCAGCTACTGGGGAGGGTATTCAAGCAATGCTGTGAGGAAGACTAGAACATACTAGAAACAGAAAAGATGTCCTTGGATCACTTGCATGAACTGTTATGTTTGCTTATGTCTAGGCTATGGAGCCATGTGAGACAGGGTTCAGCAGGCTGTCTGGAAAAGTGACAGATGGGTTTATTTTGGATCCTGTGACTGGATCTCCTTCTGGTCAGACACACTTGAGTTCAATTAAAGCAGTCTGGGTTTAGCCAGAAATCATTGTTAAAATAAAAATAAATGCAAATAACAAAAAAGGTTTTATAATAGTGAGTTTGTTTTCAAAACAGCAACTCCTGAAACCACACAGCAACCACAATGACACATGACCATAAATAAAACCACACTTTATTTATATACATGAAAAATCTAAGCTTTCAGATATAAACTACGTCCTTCATCAAGCAATGACAACTGTTTAAATTTAAAATACTTTAAATAGCATTCACTTATGCCAATTGAGATAACCAATAGTAAAAAAAGTATCAGTTAATAAAATACAAATGACTAAACTTACAAGCTCATTTAAAAATAATAAAATAAATCAAGTTTTGCACATTATTACAAATGTTGTTGAATGTTAATGTTTTAAGTAATGCATTATGAAAAAAGATTCATTTAAACACATCCCTGCATTGGTCTTCAGTTTCAGTTGTCATCTCATCTCATTAAAGAGGAAATAATTTTTCACATAAAGACAATTGTGTCAAACAGAAATTTGTGAGTTGCTCTCTCTTTCTCCATATATACATATATATATATATATATATATATATATATATATATATATATATATATATACTTGTTTTCATATGTTATTTAATGTCATTGAAATAAGTACTGATGTGTATTCCTAAAATACTGCAGAAATACAGAATCTGTTTGAAAACTTGAAACTAAACAGATACCTGCATATTGTCTGAATGCTGATCTGGTCTGCCAGTTTTACGTGTTGACTCTAAGCAAAGTTTTTTAAAGGCAGTCATTTACCACTTAAGAAAGTAAAGTTTATTTGAGTTCTCTGACTTCTGATAAAACTGAAGTAAAATCATAAGTTGTTTGATTTTCCCATGCTTAACATTTTTGTAATTAAATAAACAGGCAGCAATGCTTGCTTGTTGGTGTGTAGAGACTGTGTCTTCATCCAGATACTGAATGTTAGCAATAATTTTATCACAGAACAGATGCAGAAATGCCACCATTATTTAAAATGGCAGTGCATGTTATACTCTGCCTATATGAAATATGAGTCTACGAAGCCACTATTGAAAAAGAGAGATACCCACAGCTCATGCATGCTACGTAAATCTAGACAGATCATGCTCAGGACATGATACACCATGGGACCATTTAATTGACCGTTATAGTTTCCCACACTCTGAAGTGCAGTGTAATGATGCATTTAAAGCTTCCCACAAGATCTCCATGTGATGCTCCCTGCACAGATATGTGTCTACATTCCTTATCGAATGTTCATAACACAATACACAGTTGCATAAAATTTGTAAAGTACATTATACTGCAGCGCAAAATGGAGACACAGAAATGGATACATATTAAACTGTATAACATGCAGCACTATGTCCATTAACAGTATTATCCAACAGATGATAAAAAGATGGCCTGAGTCATGTAAGGCTGACAACACTAACAATACACCATGTATTCTATGTGTGCAGTGCATGTTCAGCTGAAGAACCATGTCACTGTCATACCTCCTCTGTAACCCGCATGAGTACTAACAGCATATACTCAGAGGTGCACATATGTATCACCTGTACCAATTTTGCAGGTATTCAATCAAGGGACATAATAGGTCTGAAAATATATAAATCTGTACAGTGTGCAGGTATGCATAAATATAAACTCTCTAAGGCTGACACTCACACATGCATGGGTGTGAAAAGTGTACATAAGTGGTACCTGTAGTGTATGGATTATATATACAGATCTGCAGATATGTCACTGTGAAGACCTGCTAACATGTATATATGCCATGCATAATATATGTATATAATGTGTTGTGTGTAAGAATCACAAAGTGTGAAAGTGTGTTAAGTAAAAGAGATGCACAATATGTGTGAGTGTCAGCAGTAGATTTAATGAGTCTGGGCATTTTATATGAACAATATTCATGTGCAGAGGATGTTAATGTTAGATTGTCCTCAAATATGTAAGGGCATCAGTGTTGCGCATTGTTGGTCTATGCAGTATTTTAAATAAAAAAAACAGAACAACTAGTAGACTTAAAACTCATTGATGAGCTCAGATTCCTGTACTTGTTCTTTTTTTCATACTTTCTATGCAGTATTTGTATGCATAGCATGCACAGGTACACACATGCAGCAGTCTGACATCCCAAATACACATTTGCATTAAAGTCAATGTCAGCCATAATGGAAGCATTCAGAGAGTGTGTGTGTGTGTGTGTGTGTGTGTGTGTGTGTGTGTGTGTGTGTGTGTGTAGGACAAAAACAGCTGTGGAAGTGTAGGCAGCTTCACCTGTCATTAATATAAACAGTATAAAATAATATAAAAAAGAAAGACTACGGGTGATAAGTTAGCAAGGATAGGAAACTTTTGCAGCATGTGTATAGCAACCATATTGTGTAGCATCATGCCAGAAATCATACATATGTATATTATATATATATATATATATATATATATATATATATATATATATATATATATATATATATGGTACTGCAGCCAGTTGCCCTATAATCATAAGTGAACCCAAGTGTACATAAATATGGCAAAACGTAATGTATATCGCCTGATCCATGATCAAACTCAACATGCATTGGATCATTTTATATCAGACTGGAATGAGATAAGGCAGCATTACAAACTGAGACATCTCTCCAAAGATATTCCAGCCTTCAGTATATACATACATAGCCTCATCAAGCTGTTATAGTGTTGAATAATATTAATTGTTAACTGCTTGGTGTTAGACTTCTGAATGCAAATTGAAATAGATATTCTTTGTTTTGGGGGAAATCAGACTGAATTGCACAGTGTGACCATTTTTGATGTCTCATCACAATTTTATAAAGGTATGCATCAAGCTGTTTAAGCACTGTTTAGGATATTTCAAAAGGGAAACATTTGAAATTAGATGAAATAAAATTGTGGTCAAATAAGACACTTAATGAAGAAAAGGCATAAAACAATGATTTTCATTTTCTAAACAACATTCTGATCCTGAGACTTTTGTCTATAATACATAGGAGGATGCAGTTGTAGTTGTTACACAGCTGAATGATTTGATAAATGACTCTGTCTGCCCCCAAAATATGCATAGTATTCAGCTTACAACCACTCCTGAATTTCAGATCAATGTAGTGTAATATTTCATCAGCAGTCATGAGTTTGGAAATCAATCCTGTCAGACTAGGTACAGCTCTTCCTACACAGCTGCCTGCTTCATGGGAGGGGGACAATTATGGATCTACAATATTTGTTCAAGGCCTTTAATTGATAGAATTTATAGAGACTGCGGCTGCCATTTCTAATATCTGTCTTTCTGAGCATGGAGTGTGATAAGTTTGCATGTTGCTATGTCTGCCTGTCTGTTTGTCTATCTATCTACCTATCCAGCTGCCTGGATGATAGGTCTGTCTACAAACTGACATATAGATAGACAGATATAACATCTTGCCTTCAGTTCTGATACTAAGTCAGTTACCAGTTTATGTTTATATTTTTCTATAATATTAAAATACTTTGCAATAATTTAAAGCAAATGTGCTCAGTTTTAAAATATATATTAGTAATATCATAAATAATATGGAACAGAAACACAATGGCCTGTAAACCGACAGTGTTCAGTAAACTGGCATGTACATGTATACATGCTGGGTGCAGACCACTATCAAAGTTGATGCAACTGAAATCTGAAAGGCTTGGCTTCTTAACTTATTTTCCTAATAGTATGCAGAAGACCCTGAGGCATGAATGGAACAAAATAATGCCAGCACAGCATCTTCTGATATATACCTCCGCATCGAAATGAATGACATATTTAACATATGCCTTCAATTCTTTAGTTAGTTAGACTGTTTTATGTCATGGAAGCAAGCAAACCTGTTGCAAAATTTAAAAAAAATTGCATCTTTGTTAATATTATTGTGAGACTTCATACCAGGTTTCGCACTTCAACTGACTAAATGCTCTTCAGTGAAATTGCTCTTGATTTTCTTGAGTTTAATTAATTGTAGACGCAATAAAATAAGGCATTTTACAATATAGGTTAGAGGCTGAATTTAATACAAAGCACAAATCTGTATGTGTGTTGTCCAAATTATGATCAAGAATAACCAATTTTTAATCTGCAAAGCACATTCATACAGGGAAACTGAAGTCATATATTTTATATTACATTGTTTTATGCACTGAAGAAAGACCAGCATCACTCTGTTGCAGGAGATCTCTGATGCACAGAAGGACAAAACATTAACTATTACTCAGGTTAGACTTGTAGCCTGAATGTTGGAAGAGATGATGAGGGAAAGGACAGAAGTGACAAGCTAATGCATACTCACCGCTTTAAGGGAGAGAGATTGTGGGTGCACACTGGGAGGTGCACTATTGCCACAGATGTCTTGTGGACACAGATTCACAAATAACAGAATGGAATTATCAAGCTCTGAGGTGGACAGGACCATAGAAGATCATAGCACTATAGAGATGAGAGGGCAATACTCTCACAGTACTCATTGCACATCCCCCTAACTCAGTCATTAGCCCTCAAGGGGGCAACAGTGTACTCAGCAACATTTCCCATGAACCCTTCTGAAGGCAGTATGGATCATATTGCTGAATCCTACACTGTCTTCCATCTCAGTTGGTACAACAGACTACTGCAGCAGTGTAAGAGGTAATGCCAGTAGTCTGCTTTACCAACGGAGATGGCAGACAGTGTAGCAGACTACTGCAGCAGTGTAAGAGGTAATGGCAGTAGTCTGCTGTACCAAATGAGATGGCAGACAGTGCAGCAGACTACTGCAGCAGTGTAAGAGGTAATGGCAGTAGTCTGCTGTACCAACGGAGATGGCAGACAGTGCAGCAGACTACTGCAGCAGCGTAAGAGGTAATGGCAGTTTATGACTGCCGTAACCTAGAGACTGAGACACTGAGACTGTAAGGGAGTGACTGATAGCAAGTATGTTATGGCCAGAGAAGCCCTGTGCTGCTATCATCCATCTACACTATTTTCTACACTAAGCATCTCAAAGCCCACTCTCTTTATTTGGATTTGTACAGATTTCTGAGAGGTGAGAGGTGAGCTTTGCTTGGCATACAAGGCATCACTGGACCCTAATTTAATGAATCTTTTGCACATCCACAAAACAAACAGCATCAGAACTACTAGATAAAGACCTAAATTTTGCTTGGGACATAAATAGGACATGTTGGAAACACATATGTTTCTCAGAGAATTCCCATTCTCTGGAACAGGCTCCCCATCCATTTGAAGCAGAGGTCTTCCCTATCCCTATTTAAGTGCAACTTGGAACAATGGATGGGTAATCACAAATTCACCCCTGGTCTGGCTGTTATGTCTCTGAATGACAGAAGCAGTCAATAAATCTACCCCTATAAATCAAATATAAATCAAATTTGTGGGTCACATTTGGGTTTCATGGCTAGGCTTTAAAAGGCCCAGGTGGTTGTTAGCCTATTAGACACCTATGATATTATGAATGTATCTATTATAGGATAATATATCAAAATGTCTTCTTTACTCCACTATA
The DNA here is from genome assembly GCF_019279795.1 of Protopterus annectens. Taxonomy (NCBI): domain Eukaryota; kingdom Metazoa; phylum Chordata; order Ceratodontiformes; family Protopteridae; genus Protopterus; species Protopterus annectens. The sequence continues at coordinate 1,753,553,155 of NC_056735.1, forward strand.
TTCATAAGATATATGCTATAGCAGTAGTTGAATTCATAAACTGCAACAGTGTTGTTGGCAACAAGCAGAAGAGAGGCATATGGAGTCATTTTTGAATAAGGTCTAGCTTTATTTGGCTTTATAATCCAAATGTTTTGGCATTAGGCTACCAAACTCACACTTAGTTTACCCCATGTACTTCACCTTCCTTCTTTTGACATCTGCAACATTCTGTGATGTAAACTCTCAACCTATTTCTCTATGTATTCACTCCATCAACAATGTGCATATTCAAGAAAGTGAATACCACTGACACGTGCGCACATTTTATACACATACACACACACACACACACACACACACACACACACACACACACACACACACACACACACACACACACACACACACACACACACACACACACACACACACACACACGCACACACACATAAACACATTATATATATATATATATATATATATATATATATATATATATATATATATATATATATATATATATATATATACACACACACACACACACATATAGGGTTTCATGCCAAAATATTGAAAGTTCAAATTGTACCCCAGATAGGCATAAAAACTTAGAAACTTCACTTTCTGTATAGAACCAGCCTCAAAAACTCCTTCAGTACTTAGTACTCAGTAGTTGCTAGATGAGCCACTGGTTTGACACAAACAGGAACATTGACATTCATGTGCAGATTAAGACTGTCATTTTTACTTAGAAAGCACTTTAGTAAGCCATATCTAAACCCAACTGAGACCATTGCCATTGCAGCCCACAACAGTTGGCATCTGAATCATTGATCTTCACTTTCCAACTGTCTGTCTAGCCAGCTTTGTTGAAATGGACATCCTGAGAGAATGTACCGTCTCATGTTTACTGACAGCAACCTACTACTTAATTCTACCAACACATTGTATGAGAGATGTAGTTACATAATGACTTTCAAGACAAAGCTGTCACATAAGACCACCACATTCATCAAATAGGTTGTCAGTAACACACATCTCCACACTATACCCATCTCAGTCAATACAGACTAAACTCAAAGATTTTCTCATGCTGTGGCTCTTAAATATAACCTACCTTAATCACAAAGGCCTCCTAAATGTAGTCCAGGAAACAAGTTCCATCAGCAGTATAGAAAACACTTAAAGTCAGGCAATACCCATCATGAAACATGCCCCTTTGACTCACAGTGTCTCAGTTCAAAATCCCATAAGGCAAACCTTAACGCCATCTAACATCTTAGTAATAGGTGACTCCATAGTGTGACACACTGATGTGCCACTCACCAGGCTGTGCAAGGAGAGTGTCACTATCAATTGCCTGTCAGGAGCTAAACTTTGTCGCATCATACATGCACTCAAGTCCTTGAACCACAAGTACACATATGACACTATTATAGTACACTTAGGAGTAAATGACTTGAGACATACTCCCAGACTATACGAAGAGAGAAATGAAGGAGGTCTCATCATATGTATCAGAGGCAAGTATGGACCTAGCCTTGAGCAGCATTTTACTATCACCAAGAATGATGCCACAATACAAACAAAAGATTTTGGATTTCAACAATTGGCTTGGCTTCATGTGTCATTCAAAGGGAGTCCAATATATATCAGCCTGAGATGAGATAGCTGACAGTCTGAACTGTTTCCCCTAGAGATGGCCTGCATCTATCTCCCCAAACCTTTCACCTATTTGGCCAAAGTCTTGTCCATTCCCACTGTGCCTTTTTAGGTAACATTAGTCTAAAAAACTATCCAACATAACAAAACAGAATCTGGGTAACATAAAGGTTTTGCTGCTTAATACTAGGAGCCAGAACAGAAAACTCTACTTTCTACAGACATTCTTTACCCTTGGATGCATCAATAAATGTATTGTTATGGAGACCTGGTTCAAGTCCATAAGGAGCACTCCATTAGTACAAGGTTCAATGTTTGCCATGCATTCAGGTTCACCATACTAGACAAGGGCACCCAAGGTGGGGATATTACTATATTCATTAAACAAAGTTCCATCTCCAGACTTAATCGACAGGATAAAGACTTGGAACACTTCTGCATCTAGCTTACCATCAATAAAGCCCAATATCACACCATAGTCCTCTACAGGACCCTCTCTGTGTCCCTTCTGGTCCATAACTCCTACCTGAATATAGAGTCCCAATACATCAAGCCAAATAACATTCTCCTAGCAAACTTCAAGTACACATCTTTAAATTAGGGAGACTTATGCCCCTAACATGTATACTCAAGGATTTCTAGACTTCATTAATACAAACTCTGTGGACCAGTTTGTCTGAATCCCAAATAGGGTTGACAAAATCATGGACTTGATCCTTCCCAATATAGGACAGCTCTCTTCCGTACCACTTGGAACTTCCTCCTTAGTCAAATCTAATGATATGTCAGTCATGTTCACTATAAGAGCGAAGCCAGAAGCACCTTCCAATAACTCAGTATTCATAGATTATGCTAAGGCTAATCTACTTAAACTGAGTGATGACCTGCCAAATTCAATATCCCCTCCTAACCGGAAGACACCATTGCATATGCTGAATCCTTTACTGTCAAACCCTTCACTCATGTAAATAGTTCCATAGAGGCATCTATCCCTTTCTGAAGTAAATATAATGCCAAATTTAAAAATACACCCATATAGTGGAATACAAAGACAAACAGGCTCTAAAATGGGAGAAAAATCTCTTTGCATGTAAAAATAAATGTAACTCCCAGTGTGGCAAAAATGGTCTTACTAAACTTAACAAGCAACTCCAGTCCCTGACCAAATCCATCAAGGACAGATACAAGGTAAAAATAGCCACCCAGGCTAAAGACAACCATAAAGCCTTTTTTAACTATGTCAGAAACCTCAAAACAAAGTCTAGCACTACACAGAGATAATAGTAAATGATAACACCTACTCAGACCCAGAGGACATACCTAATTTATTAGAAGATACATTTAACTCAAAATTCACCACCCCAATATTCCCAAATTACATACCTGCATCTACACTCCCCCCAAATCTCCAATGAATAAGTCCTCAAGGCACTATCCAAGTCTAAGAAACTACTTTTATGGGGCCCTATAACATACCAGGATGCCTAATGGCTGGCCTGAAACAGGACTAACCAATCCTCTACAGATATCATTCAATATCAACATCTAAATAGGCTATGTGCCAGATGAATGGAGGATAAAGTAGTCATCTTCCTGCACAGTGGTGGGGCATCAGCTGATCCAGGTAATTACAGAACCATAATTCTGATGAGCATCATCTGTAAGGTTATAGAAAGGATTATTATGGAATTAATAAACAAGGACATAAGCAAGCTGCAGACAAGTGACACAAGCCATTTCAGGTTTGTCAAGGGCAAACCCTGCCAACTCAATCTAGTTGAAGCAATGAATGAGGGAAAATCAGTGCACCCCACATATGTAGATTTCACCAAAGTGTAAACAGATCCTATCCTCTCGACCTACTGTAATTCCACAAGTTCAAGTGGTGGCATAAGCCCATGCTCAAGAGATCTTATCTCTTCTGCAGCATAAATAGAACATATTAGAATTGTCTTTCTCTCCACATAAAACAAAACAGTTCTCTTGCTGTATTCAGACACTGTCTGGATGAATGGATGACAAACCACAAATTCATCCCTGGAGTACCACCATTGTTCCTTATGGAAAAGGGTAATATGTAATGTTCTGCCTGCTCAGTGTTATTTGTGTTTAGACTACAAGGGCTAAATAACTTAATGAGAATGTATAGTTAGGCTTTTAAAGATCCCTCAGGGTCAGTAGCCTAGTAAGAAAATATGAAATTATAATGCAAATTCACTTATAGGTATCAGGAGACTGGATGAAAAAAATAGGTTTTATTAGCAATTCAAATCCAAGACCTCTACTATTTCATGGTGACATCACTGCTTCTGGGCAAACTAGAGCCTCTTGACATAGGTATTAAGTTTTCTGTTGAGCTTTTTCCTTTTAGGTAGGAAACATGGTAATTAAGGTCAGATTACAATCACACCCCTTACACATACACACATAAATACACACAAAGCCTAACAATATCTAAGCAGGAGACTTTTTCTACATTTGTTTGTAGCTGAGTTTGCAATTTGACCTTATATCATTGCAGTTCATAAAAGATAGGCCACTCTAGGCTACTTAAATTTCCATAATTATTAATGACAATTTCTATCAATGGTACCTTAATTATTACTCTGTGGTATTTTGTGCAGATTGTAACAATGTTAACCCTAAAGGCTTCCAAGATACTGTTTAAATGCTTTATTATATTATTTCAAAATTTGTGTCCTGCTTGCAGTTTTGATTTTCCAATCTATTGTTTTATGATCTGAACACAAGGAATGGGACTGCCCAATTTCTACAGTGATGGAATAGTCAAGCTCTGCATGGAGTTTAATCCTGACAAATCCAGAATATGGTATGTTTGACAAGATCAGAGTATTGGAAGTATGTCTTTTAAAAATAATTTAAATTATGAAATAGGCACTGAGTTTGGCTTTAAGTGTTCTGGAAGAGGGACTAACTCTGCTGTCTTTGGGACTGAAGACCTCAAAAGGGTCATTGTGAGCCCTACTCCTTCAACATTTTTTATAACAATTATGTCACCAAAGAAAAAGGCAGCTTGGCTATTAAACTGAGTTAAACTCAGAACTGCGTATATCCATGGGAAGATGGTTACATGGTCTAGCCAGTCTTAACAGCAAATAAATTTCTCTTATGTACTCCATTTTATTTGTCAATCTTCATAAATAGATGATTATTGCTTGTGTTCATGATCAGCTAAAAAACATCCATAGTATCATTCAATAAAGGGCTCTGTGAAGATTTATAGGCCAATATCATACCCCCCAATGAGTAATATGGTTTGGGGGTTATACTAGGTCTAGACAAGTAGCACTCAATTGAGGTTTTAGACATTTTGGGTTTAAATATTTATGTGCCAATTAAATCAGATGTGATTATTCATAATGGAACCTAACATTACTATTATGTTGTTGCTGCATTCTTGTCAGTGGTGATTAGTTATTAATTCCCATACATGTTTTTTAACCAGCAGCATGACTGAGATGTGACCGAATAAGAATTCTTGGCTACATTACCCATTCACTGAAGGCAGTCACTGTATTTGGGTTTGCCCTTGCCTCAGTGATCTTGAAGTTAATTACAATAAGGTGGAAATTCAGGAAGCTTTCATGTGAGGGACACCGCACAATATGGAAGTTCAAAGAAAAAAATCTTTGATTGTAATCAACTTGCTTTTTATTCTCTTGTACTCACTTTCCTCACTTGTCTAGAGGAAAACAGTTTTTTATTCAGCCATGTCCAAGGGTCATCTTCCAGTGTTCTCTCCTGTCTATCTGATCTGGGCATCTTGGGGCAATGTAGCAATTGCCTCATGTACACAGACCACCCTCTCCTCCTACCACCCAACACTCCAACCTGTGAGAGATGCACTTATCTAGCCAAACTGGAGGTAAAGTTCTCTCCATCCAAGACTGAACTTGACAGTCAAGAGGAGAAGGTAAACACTTGCACCACACCACACAATTCACATAGTCCCACTAAACCCACACCACCAAAATCCACACATAGAAACACAAAAACATTCACGGAGGCTCTCAGTAATAATCTGGTCAAGCAACAGAGACCTCCAAAGCAGAAACACAAGGAACCTCCACCCCCCCAACACAACCCAAATGACACATAGCCCACAGACTCAGTGTGCCACTAAACCGCAGCCCATAAGACAAAACAACGTACCCAACACACTAGTCATAGGTGACTCTATAGTCAGGCAAACTGATGTCCCACTCAATGGCTAAACAAGGAGAAGGTTACTGTCAGCTGCCTGTCGGGTGCCAGGATCCACCACATAATGCATGCACTCAGGTCACTCCACAACAAGTATAACTATGACTCTGTCATTGTCCATGTTGGTGTGAATGACCTGAGATGTACCTCCCTGGACTACATGAAAAAAGACATGGAAGAGCTCTCTGATGTTGTAGCCCAGGAAAGTATGATCCTAGCCCTGAGTAGCATCCTGCCATTGCCCAGAATGATACCGCAGTGCAAGGATAAAATTATTGACTTCAACAATTGGCTAAGCTTCTGGTATCATTCTAAGCGGACCCAGTATCTGTCTGCCTGGGACGACATAGTTGGCAGACCATGAAGCTTTGCCACAGATGGCCTGCACCTGTCACCCCTGGGATTCTAGATACTGGCTAAGGCTCTTGCCACCCCTATAGTGCCTTTTTAGGCAAGGTTCAAATGACAAATTCACCACCGTAACTGGGACAGGCAAGCAAAAACGGAGGGTAATTCTACTCAATGCTAGAAATCTAAATCTCAAAATGCACTCCCTCCAGGCACTCCTTAAAATGGAGAACATCAATATCTGTGCAGTGACTGAGACCTGGTTCAAGGCTCCAGAGATCACCCCTGCATTACCAGGCTATAACTCATACCAGGCTTTTCGGCCACCTAACCTGGACTGGAACACCAAAGGTGGAAGTGTGTCCATATTCATTAAGGATATCCATACCTCCAGGCTAGTTGCTCAGCATAATGCATCCAAGGTTATCCAAGTGCATCTAACTCTTGGCAAAACTGCAATCCAAATTGTAGCTTGCTACAGATCCCACACCATGTTCCAGGATTCCTACTCCTCTTTTTTTGATATACTGGAAAATATTAGGGTTCAACCAAACATCCTAATAATAGGCGATTTCAACTACCCCACCATTAACTGGGAAAACTACTCATGTACCAACTCCTTTGCTCAACGCTTTTGGGAATTCATAAATTCCACTGCCCTTGATCAACTTATCCACACCCCCACCAGAGGCAACAATATCCTAGACCTAGTCATTACCAACATGAGTGACCGGTGTTCCACACCTGAAGTCAACTCCTCGTTGGTCATATCCGACCATAAGCTAATCACCCTATATAGCCACATCCTGCCCCCACCCCCATTAAGGAAACAGTGGTAAAAAATGTCTCCAAAGCCAACTTCATGTTTCTTACGACAGAAGTGGCGAACTTCATGACACCTAGGCAGATGGACAATACAGTTACGACTGCTGAATCCTACACAAATGCACTCTCTAAGCACTTAGACTAGTGCATGGATCATGCTACCCCAAACAAAACCAAGATGCTATCCTTCAGAAAAAGGAAGTCAATTTAGTGGTCCCCTGCCATAAACAAACTTTACAACAGAAGGAAGAAGGAAGAAACTGTTGCAAAAGAGAGTAAAATCCCATGAGTGGAGGAACTCCTTGGTCAGCCTCAGTAAGAAGCTGAGATCCCTTATAAGATCCTCCAACGCTAGCTATGAAAACAAAATTGCAACTGATTCTAGGGACAACCACAAAGCATTCTACAGCTATGGAAAGAATCTCAATGGCAACACCCGGATCTGCTCTGAGTTACAGCACAACAGCACAAAAATTACAGAACCAGCTGATATTGCCAACATCCACAGATAGGTTCAATGCTAGCTTTACCCCCTCTCACCCCCTAAAGGGCCAATATCTGTACAGGAAGAATGCAGAGTCCGTGTTTCACAAATATGCAGCAAAAGTTGCACTCTCTACAGTCAAAAACACAGCATCCATGGGACTGCACAACATCCCAGGTTGTGTTTTACATGAACTTCAGAACAAACTGGCTCCCCACCTAAGCACCATATTCAATCATAGCCTCACATCAGGCTTTGTGCCCATTGAATGGCACACAGCAACAGTTATCCCACTCCACAAAGGGGGAGCCACCACTGATCCCGGGAACTATCACCCTATTAACCTGACAAGCCTGGTCTGTAAGGCCATGGAATGTATCATCATGTTACTCATAAACAAAGACGCTGGTAACCTCCAAACTTTGGACCCCACCCAGTTTGGGTTTGTGAAAGGCAGATCATGCCTCCTGAACCTGATTGACTTCTTTGAGGTAGTCACCAAAGCCGTAGATGAGGTTAAGGTGGTTCACACAGCCTATCTTGACCTTGCCAAGGCTTTCAACACCATCCTCCATTGTGGAATTATAGCTAAACTGACTAAACTAGGTATAAATCCCTACATCACAAGATGGGTTGCCAATTGGCTCACTGACAGAACCCACACTGTAAAAGTTGCAGACTCCAAATCGAACTTCAAACCAGTGACAAGTAGAGTACCACAGGGTTCAGTCCTGGGACCTCTCCTGTTTGGTATCTACCTCTTTGAAGTACAGGCTAACACAGAAGGCCTTTGGCTAATGAAGTTTGCAGATGTCTGCAAACTAGGAGCCATAGTTGAGTCCCCAAATGATGTGGATATCCTACAGAAGGGCCTCACTGAGACAGATGCCTGGGGTCAGAGCCTCAGCCTCAAGTTCAATGCCAAAAGATGCATTGTCATCCGCTTTAGTAAAAACTCTGTACCCATGAACTACCACATAGGTGGCAGTCTACTTAATGCCAAATGTGTGATAAGAGACCTTGGGACCAAGGTGGACAGTAGTCTCTCCTTTGATAATCACATCGCCACAGTAGTCAGGAAATCCTTCGACATGGCTTACCTCATCACAAAAGGGTTCGCATCCAGGAAAAAAGAGGTCATTGTTCCCCTCTACTCATCACTCATTAGACTCATTAGAGAGTACAATGCCCCTTTTGGAATGTACCTCACAGGACATCTGCAGTAGCTGGAAAGGCCACAGAAGTATGTCACAAAGAGGAATACTAGTCTCAAACAGATGCTCTACACTGACCTTCTCAAAAAACTCCAGCTTTACTCCATAGCATATCGCCTACTCCGAGGTGATCTCTGCCTAACATATAAAGCTATGTTAAACCCAGAATGGTTGGACATGCTACACCTAAAGAAATCCCAATCCATCTGAGCTACATGCTCTAGGGACCTAAATCTTGTCACCACAATAAACAGGACATGCTGGAGTGATAGATTCCTGTCTCAGAGACTTCCCATACTCTGGAACAAGCTACCCAGAGACTTCCCATACTCTGGAACAAGCTACCCATCTATGTCAAGTAAAGTTCCTCATTAGCACTCTTCAAAAAAAATCTTGATGAGTGGATGGGAAATAGGAAATACACCCCGTGAATCACTTCTGTGGCTCTGCTCAACAGGGGCACAGGAAAATAACTTTCTTGGGTGGCATAAACCAGGGAACCTTGTTGGCTAGGCTTACTTAGGCCCTTGGGCCAATTGCCTAGTACCTACCTATGAACCTATGAACCTATGAGGTGTTTTTATTGGACTGCCATTGATGTAGCAGTATGAGATGAAACATTTTTGAAAGCTGATAATTTATGTGCCACAGAGAAAGCTGGCTGATACAATGACAGATTAATAAAAGTAAAAAAAATGTCCATACCATTTCTTTGCTCTGTTTACCTTTGGCCTTTTGCTAGGGTTGCCACCTTTCACTGTGGCCAAATCAGGGCCAAAGCCACACGCCTTGCCCCTAACCACACCTATCTCCTCCCCTCACCCCACCCACTTTCCACCCTTTTTGTGATGTCACTTTTATGTTAGGGCAGGAATAATGTTCCCATTTCCTGGCTTCTGACATAATCGCATCACTTATCTTAGGTCAAAGCCCAGAGTAACTGGAGATTTAACAAACTCCTATAGTCTGTTATTTAACACAGAATACAAGAGTTTGTACTGTATTTTCCAGACTACTGGAAATTGGTTTTATTTCCAGATAGTCTGAAAAAATTTATAGGTGGAAACACTACATTTTGCCATTCCACATGAAAATTATACAGGCAGTCCATGGGTTAAGGACAAGATCCATTTTTAATCTGTCTTTAAGTCAAATTTTATGCAAGTTGAAACACGTACATGGAAAGTTCTACTGAAATCTACTGCAATGCAGTACAGTACAGTAGAATGTTCCATACAAAAAAAACATATATATATATATATATATATATATATATATATATATATATATATATATATGTTAAACTTACCTCTTTTTAAGCTCCACTTCACATTTCTGTACTATAGGCATCACCCATGAATGTTTTCCATTCTTTTCTGAACTTTCAGACATCTGGCAGACCTCCTACTGTCACTTAGACCCTATTGAGGCACAATGTCATTGCCCATTCTACTGTACACTACAGTAACTGCTTCAGTACTGTGTACTGTACAAGCCAGCAGTCTTGACCAATCAGATCACCAATGTAGCAATCTCTTAATCAATCGGATCTCTTGTTCTCTGTGAAGGCAGAAGTAACTACTCTAACAAGATGTGCAAGCAGCTTCATGAACGGGGAAAAGGAAAGTACAACAGAATTCTTCATTTCAAGGTAAGATTTGGGTAACTTAAAAAAATTATATTTATTTTCACTTTATTTCCAACATTGCGACAGCCTGTTCTTATCTATGGCTTGTCCGCAGGTTGGATGTCTGTAACTTGGAGACTGCTTATAAATATTGTTTTTATGGAGTCTTTATTTTGTACGGTAAAAGAATGCGCTAGCCTGTGTTACATATTTATTGCATTTTTCTGCTGTTTTTTTGCAAAAAAAAAATATATATCCTTGTTTCCCATCTTTCCTGACCTAGAGTAGTCCAAATACAGGATTTGCTGTATTCTGGACTTTTGGAAAGTTCCTGTGTTGTCCATTTCCTTTCTTGGATAAAGGCAGGCTTCTTTGTTCACCAGTGGCAGTGGGAAGCTTAGAGCAGCCTATCTATCCCTGGAGGAGTGTTCCCAGCACAAGAATCTGGTAGTCTGTTGGCCGTTTTGTACCAATTTCTAGCTCTTTCAATCCCCCCTGTATAAAACCCGCTTTGGCATGGTTTTTGTACTTGTTACTACTCAGCCAAGCTCCTTGTGGTCCTGTAGAGTGGTTCTAGCAGCAGAGAGGCTAAAAGAGTGACTGCTAACCTGATAAAAGTGTTTTTTTCCTGCTACTACCTGGGTGACTGTCAGATCTAGCTAAACTGTAAGTATTTCTGCTTTAAAACTGTTTAAAGTTGTTTTTGCATCTGCACTTTTAAAGTTTGCCCTGTTTGTTGCATTTACCTGTTGAAGCTACACACTCAAGTGTGCTAGCCTGTGTTACATATTTATTGCACTTTCCTGCTGTTTGTTGCAAAAAAAAAATTATCCTTGTTTCCCATCTTTCCTGACCTAGAGTAGTCCAAATACAGGCTTTGCTGTATTCTGGACTTTTGGAAAGTTCCTGTGTTGCCCATTTCCTTTCTTGGATAAAGGGAGGCTTCTTTGTTTACCAGTGGCAGTGGGGAGCTTAGAGCAGCCTATCTATCCCTGGAGGAGTGTTCCCAGCACAAGAATCTGGTAGTCTACTGGCCGTTTTGGGCCAATTTGTAGCTCTTTCAGGTCCCCCTATATAAAATCCGCTTTGGCGCGGTTTTGCGCTTGTTACTACTCAGCCAAGCTCCTTGTGGTCCTGCAGAGTGGTGCTATCAGCAGAGAGGCTAAAAGAGTAACTGCTAACCTGATAGAAGTGTTTTTTTCCTGCTACTACCTGGGCGACTGTCTGATCTAGCTAAATTGCAAGTAATTCTGCTTCTTGAACTATTTTAAACTGTTTAAAGTTGTTTTTGCACCTGCACTTTTAAAGTTTGCCCTGTTTGTTACATTTAACTGTTGAGGCTACACACTCAAGTGTGCTAGCCTGTGTTACACATTTATTGCACTTTCTTGCTGTTTATTGCAAAAAAGAAAAAAATATATATCCTTGTTTCCCATCTTTCCTGACCTAGAGTAGTCCAAATACAGGCTTTGCTGTATTCTGGACTTTTGGAAAGTTCCTGTGTTGCCCATTTCCTTTCTTGGATAAAGGGAGGCTTCCTTGTTCACCAGTGGCAGTGGGGAGCTTGCAGCAGCCTATTTATCCCTGGAGGAGTGTTCCCAGCATAAGAATCTGGTAGTCTATTGGCCGTTTTGGGCCATTTTCTAGCTTTTTCAAGTCCCCCTGTATAAAACCTGTTTTAGCGCGGCTTTGCGCGATTTTGCGCATAGTGCAGCATCATTGGGTTTAAACCATTCTCGGTTCCACAAAGTCTGCTCTTCACTTTTTCCCTTACAACTGATCTAGTTCTCATAATAAACACCCTGTTCCCACTCTAAAGCCTGGCACTTGCTCACTAAAGCAATTATATAAGTCAGCACTAAAAAATTAAAAGCACTACACCCTCACAAACTCCCCTTAAGTACTTTGTTCCCCATTGACCCTTTTTTCAATTATAAAGGAATTCCCAATACTATTCTAGCATGTCCAAATGTCAGTTGTCAATCTCCTCTCCGGTCCAGCTGGTGAATCTGGGAATCTTGAGGCAATGTTATAACTGCCTCATGTACACAGACAACCCTCTCCTCCTCCCAACAAATTCCAACACATGTGAGAGATGCAACCATATAGCCAAACTGGAGGATAATCTCTCTCAACTCAGTACTGGCGTAACCAGTCAGGAGGAGAAGGAAACCACACTCACTACAATTCCAGTCTCACAAAGACCTACCACAACAGCAAACCAAGCACATAAACACACAAAAACATACTCGGAGGCTCTAAATAAAAATCTGCCTAAGCAGCAGAGACCTCCAAAGCAGACACCCAAGCAACCGCTACCCCAAAACAAAACACGTGCAACACATAGCTCACAAAGCCAGTGTGCCGAACAGTAACAGCCCTTAAGGCTAAACAACACACCTGATACACTTGTAATAGGTGACTCTATCATCAGGAACACTGATGTCCCGCTCACCAGGCTGAACAAGGAGAAGGTCACGGTGAGCTGTCTGTCAGGCACTAGGATCCGCCACATAACACAAGCACTCAGGTCACTCCAAGGTAAGTACAAATATGACTCAGTCATCATCCATGCTGGTGTGAATGACCTGAGACGTACCTCCCTGGACTACATGAAAAGAGACATAGAGGAGCTCTCTGAGCATGTAGCCCAGGCCGGTATGACCCTGACCTTGAGTAGCATCTTACCCTCACCAAGAATGATGCCACAATATGAAGACAAGATGATCAATTTTAACAATTGGTTTAAGTAGTGGTGTCATTCAAAGGGGATCCAATGCCTGTCTGCCTGGGGTGACATGCTCGACAAGCCACGATGCTTCGCTAGGGATGGCTTGCACCTGTCACCCCTGGGCTTTTGGATATTGGCAAAGGCTCTTGCCACCCCCATAGTGCCTTTTTTAGGCAAGGCTCAAAAGACAAACTCACCTCCATAGGTATCACAAGGGATAAGAAACTAAGAGTAATGCTACTCAACACCAGCAGTCTAAACCTCAAGATGCATGCACTCGAAACTCTCCTTAGCATGGAGAACATTGATATCTGTGCAGTAACAGAAACCTGGTTAAAGGCTCCCGAGAGCACCCCAGCACTACCAGGTTATACCTCATACCATGTTTTTCGGCCCCAAAATTTGGACCGAACCACAAAAGGAGGGAGAGTGTCAATATTCGTCAAAGATACCCACACCTCCAGGTTGGTGGCACAGCACGAAGCATCAGAGACTATCCATGTGCAACTAACAGTGGGTAAAACTGCCTTCCAGTTTATAGCCTGCTACAGACCACCCTCCCAAACCCAGGAACCCCACTCGGCCTTCCTGAGAACACTGGAAAATATGAAGGTCTCTCCAAACACCATTATATTGGGTGACTTTAACTACCCTAACATAGACTGGGAGCATTACTCTAGCTCCAACACCCTAGCCCAAAGGTTCCTAGAATTTATAAACTCAAATGCTATGGAACAACTTTTTGCCACTCCCACAAGAGGGGAAAACATACTGGACCTGATCATCACCAACATGGGGACTCTATGCTCCAGACCAGAAGTGTATCCCTCACTGGTAAGATCAGACCATAAACTAATCTCACTAGATATTCACATCCCGACCCCAGCCCCTGCCCAGAAAACCACAGTGAAAAACTTCTCTAAAGCAAATTTCACACTCCTCAAAACTGAGGTGAAATCCTTCAAAGCCCCCGGGCCTGTGGAAAATACGGCCCAGACAGCAGAATCCTTTATAAATGCATTCTATGAACACCTTCAGGAATGCATGGATCATGCAATCCCAAATAAAACCAAGACCCAATCCTCCAAGGTTAGGCGTCCTGTCTGGTGGACCCCAGCCATAAACAAACTATACAATAGAAGGAGGCAGCTACTACATGATAGAGCAAAATCCCAAAAAGGGAAGGCATCTCTGATCAGTATTAGCAAAAAACTACGGGCACTCATAAAATCGTCTAAGGCCAGCTTCGAGAGAAAAATTGCACAGGACACTAAGGATAATCACAAGGCTTTCTTTAGTTATGTTAGGAACCTGGGTGGGAATTCCCAGATATGCTCAGAATTAGTCCAAAATGACAAAAAATACAACGAACCCACAAACATTGCCAACATCCTAGCTGACAGGTTCAGCACAAACTTCTCCCCCCTTCCCCACCAAAAGGTCAAATATCTATCCCAGCAGAGTGCTGCCCCCCTGACATCTCAGATGCTCAGGTAAGAGCCGCCTTCTCCAAAGCAAAAAACACAGCATCAATGGGAGCAGATGGTGTCCTGGGCTGTGTCCTACATGAACTCCAAGAAGAACTAAACCCAAACATAAAACTACTGTTCAATCTCAGCCTTACTACAGGATATGTACCCAAAGAGTGGCATACAGCAACAGTGGTCCCTCTCCACAAAGGTGGTGCCTCAACGGATCCTGGAAACTATTGCCCCATAAGCCTGACTAGCTTGGTCTGCAAAGCTATGGAAAGGATCATCATGGACCTCATAAATAAAGATATTGGGGACCTACAGACACTGGATCCTACCCAGTTCGGCTTTGTTAAGGGCAGATCCTGCCTCTTAAACCTGGTTGATTTCTTTGAAACAGTCACCAAGGCCACTGACGAGGGAAAGGTGGTCCACACAGCCTACTTGGACCTTGCAAAAGCCTTCAATACAATACCCCACTTGGGCATTATAGATAAGCTCACTAGCTTAAATATAAACCCCTATGTCACTAGATGGGTTCCAAACTGGCTGAAGGACAGAACCCACATGGTTAGAATTGCTGGAGCCATGTCAGACTCCAAACCAGTTACAAGTGGCATCCCACAAGGCTCAGTCCTGGGACCTCTCTTGTTCGGTATATATTTCTCGGAGGTACAGGCCAACGTGGAAGGACTGTGGCTGACCAAGTTTGCAGATGACTGCAAACTGGGCACCATAATCGACACTCCAGCCAACACAAGCATCCTCCAAAAGGGCCTCATAGAAACAGACAACTGGTGCCAGAGCCATGGCCTCAAGCTAAATGCCAAAAAGTGTATAGTCATCCCCTTTGGCAAAAACAAAGTGCCCACAAATTACCACATAGGTGGCAATCCATTAAGTACGGAAGAAGTAATTAGGGACCTGGGTACCCAAGTTGATAGCAATCTCTCATTTGACAACCATGTGGCCAAAGTGGTTAGAAAAACATTTTATATAGCCCACCTAGATCAGGGGAGGTCATCGTGCCTCTTTACTCATCGCTCATCAGGCCCATAATTGAGTACAATGCCCCTTTTGGGATGTACCTTACCAGACACCTGCAGCAATTGGAAAGACCCCAAAAGTACCTCACCAAGAGGATCAAAGGGCTCAAACAGATGCCATATGCTGCCCGGTTAAAGAAACTCCAGCTCTACTCAGTGGCATACCGCCTGCTCAGAGGTGATCTGTGCCTGACGTATAAAGCCATGTCCAACTCGGAATTAATGGACATGCTGCACCTCAGAAAATCCAAATCCCATCGAGCTATGCGCTCGAGAGACTTGAACCTCAGCACTGAAATAAATAGAACATGCTGGAGGGACAGATTCATAACCCAAAGGCTCCCTTCACTCTGGAATAAAATCCCAGTCCAGGTTAGGCAGAGTCCCTCATTGACTCTCTTCAAGAGGAATCTTGATGAGTGGATGGGAGATTGTAGGTTTACCCCAGGTATCACTTCTGTGTCACTGTTAGACAGAGGCAGAGTATACTAACCTCGAAAAAGGGCATAGCAAAATTCATTTAAAATGGGTGGTGAAAGTCAAACACATTCTGGCTAGGCTTATAAATGCCCTAGGGCAGATAGCCTAGTATGAACCTATGAACCTATGAACAAACGGTCTAAAATTTATGGCATTAATATCCTCATTCAGCATTTTGTTTATACTCATCCTCAGGAAAAAAAAAAAAAAAAACTTCTTGTACTTCAACATCTTTTTGCTTGCATGATCTCAGTGCTGAATAATTTATGGAATAGATGGGTATATTCTGAAATGCTTTGAATTTGGCAAAATGCTGAGCTATGGCGTGGTTTTAGTTTTATAGCTGAATAGAATGTAAGTAGGTCTACATCTCAAATACATGGTTGTGCAAATTATGTATTTAAAATTAAGATCTAACCACATTCAGTGCAACTAATGAAGTTAAAAACGCATTGGATTGTAATATTTAGAACTACCCCAACCTCTACTGCAGACAGTCTTGGGAAAAAATCTAGAAAACTGAGTCTGTCTTTAAATTATAGAGTGAAAAGTAGGACTAGGTGTGATATTACTGAAGTGAAGGTGAAGAACTGTTGCGGTGAGATGACAAGGTAGCCTCAGCATTTCCATGAAAGACCAAAGCACTGGACGGTATTGTATGCTAAATTCTCAACCCAATTAATTGCCATGGAATCAATAGCGCAAAGCTACAGTTTCACAGAAGGAATATTAGTTTTGTATTGACAGGCTGTCATAAGCATGTACAAATGTATGTATATTTACAGAGGCCTCTGTAGGATTACATGGTTCCCTGACCTACATGCAAGTATCTTTTTTAACTAGTAAGTGCATCGCATATTTTGATCTTTTGTGTCTCAGTGGTCATTAGTGGAAACTCAGTAGTTAAAACTTGTATGATTTATGTTTAACCTAGTGCTACTCGTTAGACCAAACAGGCCAAAAGTCTGAACATAAATTTCATTTGTAAAATGATACTTCAACTTGCAGGCAAGCTTGCAGAAAAGCAGTTAGATATTTGCAAGTATTTATTTTTTTGCAAATAAAAGAACAAGGAAAAAAATGAACATGAGTAGAAATAAAACAAACTTTATTTAGCAGTAATGTATGTTGTAGTCGTTAAGCCTACATTGTCTAATATATCTTGCTAACACTTAGATGTCAACATGCTTTTGTTAAATAAGATGTGTGTGGTTGGTATATAAACCACATTATGATGATGTCATGAAATTTTATTTTGTTTCATCTTGTATCTTACAGTTTTGTAAATAAGGTTCTGGCAACCCCTGCTGGCCAATAGCAAATGTGGAAAATGTAAACAAAAGTGGAAGACTCCAGCTTTAAAACACGCCGTTGTATACCTGCTAATAGGAAAAATAATCCAATAGATTAATCCATATAATAAGTATTTTACTGCATTATTATAACTAAAGTCAGGGTTTAATCACCTGAATTATATTACAAAACCTTATTTGTAACAATGCACTGAAGTTACCACTCAGCCTTTCTAAATAAATACTAAAAAATATCTAATGGCACAATAGTTATGTTGCAATTCATGCATAATTATAGCTAGTTTCATGCATCACTGCTTCAAACTTTGTTTTTCAGAGTGATTTATTTGACATATGTTAACTGGGTTAGTCCGACTGGGCATAAAGCCCTTTTTCAGGGGAGAGCCAAAGAGAAAAGCTCCAAAGGTAGTTAATGAACAGGTTAAATAAAACAAATCATCAAATACAGCATACAGAAACCATACATTTTCATCAAGAACATAGTCAGAGAGATGTGAGTCACATACAGTATGCTAGTAACAATAGTAACATATGGTATATCATTAGATAACAATGTAGTTTCATTCAAATGCACAGTCAGAAACAATATCTTTCAGATAATGACATTCTTTCAATGCAAAGTATTATAATATACGTATTCACAGTGACAGCAATGAGGTAGAATATAAGGGTTTATATTATAACACTGAAGTAGTAAAACATCGAATGTTATAATATCGAACCCAAAACAGCAAACGCTGAAAATAGCGAAGCTGCAGAACATCGAATTCTTTCCTAGGGAATTTGGTGGGCTGTTTCTGCCACTTCGCTATTTTTTACACTGTGGTGTGAAGGTTACGGACTGGGTTAAGGTAAAGTCTGTGAACGCACTGGGTTAAGGTGAGTGTGGGAATGGGATAGTTAGGGACCTTAGGGTTAGGGAGTGGGTAAGGTGAGTGTGCAATAGTTAGGGACCTTAGGGTTAGGGTGCGGGTAAGGTGAGTGTGCAATAGTTAGGGACATCAGGGTTAGGGAGCGGGTAAGGTGAGTGTGTGATAGTTACGGACCTTAAGGTTAGGGAGCGGGTAAGGTGAGTGTGCGATAGTTATGGACCGTAGGGTTAGGGTTTGAGTTAATGCAAGTGGATAGATAGTAGTGTATGTATGGTTTAGTGTAGGGTTAGAAGTAGGATTTTAATGTGTGGATTACTTTTTTTGTTGTGCTTGTGTTGTGTGTGCGCTTCTCGGAACAGCAAATTTTTTCCCTGGGAAAAATTTGCTGTTCTGAGCTTTCGATTATATCACATTTCAACCTTCCAAGTTTGAGCTTATGGTGTTCAATATTTTGGGATTTCTTTTATGTGATATACACCCAAATATAACAATAAGATCATATGGTAGCAACTTGTACAGTCACCAAGCAGTTTCATTACAGGTGTTACAAAACATCAAGACAGAGAAAGGTTGGTTATAAGAAGGGAAATATATAGGTAGATTAAGTTAGGTCAGTGCAAGAGCAAGTCCAAGAGTTAAGCAGATTTTCTTTTAATGTTTTTTTTTTTAAACAATTAATGTTAGAGATTGATCTTATATGTAAGGGCAGTTTATTCTAAGCATAGGTGGCTGTGTGATTATAGAGGAGTTTACTAATGGATTTATAGGGTTGGTAGATATGTAGGAGGTGTTGGTCAGAACTGTGTAAAATATGATTTGGAACATGGGGAGTGATGAGAGTAGAGAGAGTTGGACAGGAATCAGGTTGGTTTAAGATGGCGTGAGTCGGGTGTAGTTGAGGCAGGAGAAGTTGATGTTGAAATTCAAGCCACTTTAATTTTTTTAGGGAAAGGAAATGATGAGAACAATATGGTAGATTGGTGGCAAATCAAGCAATTTTATTGTATGTAAGTTCAAGTTTAGAGAAAAGATTAGCTTGAAGGTTTATGAGGACAGGGGCAGCAAATAGTAGGTTAGGTACATACATACATTCAAGCACAAGCATTAATGGCCTTTTAGCTTGCCAATATACTAAAACACTTGTTCCCATAATAAGTATCCAGGCTGTTCTTAAAAATATCTAAAGTAGTACTTGCTTCCATGCATCAGCTACTCTGTCAGAGAATCAATTAGTACACTTCTCATTACTATAGAATCTCCTACATAGGTTGTCTGATGATTCTGTAGTACTTTTTAGTTAACCCCAAACATTCCCAGAGGTAGTTGTCACTAAATGCCCTATATGCCTGAATAAGATCTCCTCTTAGATATCTATAAGAGACACTGTACAAGTTCAGATATTATAGTCTTTCATAATAACTTAAATTTTCATATCCATGGATACCCTTGGTATATTTCCATTGTACTTTTTCCAGTTTACTCATGCTTGTTTTCTTATAGGGTTTCCATATTGTTATTCCATGCTCAAGTTTGGGTCTAATGTAACTAACAAACAATGACTTCATTATTTTTACTTTCCTAGACTTTATAAATCTTTTTATACAACCTATAGTTCTATAACTATCATTAACCAATTGGTTGATATGATTAGAAAAACTCATAGCTGAATCTATCCATATATTCAGGTCCTTAAATGAGTCTACAGTTTCAATCACTGTGTGCTGTATTAAATAGTTACCTTTCAATTTATCAGGGACATCAAAAACAATGTGTGCAAAATGCCACCCCCGCAAAAAAAAAAAAAAACAAATAAACCACCAAAGGCTATCCAGTGGAATAAATCTGGGTAGGCAAAGCAGTCAATAAACAATGTTTAATCACTCAAAATCAGTAAAACAAATCCAGCACGTCACAAGGTAAAGGTCAAGCGCTTTCATCTTACTACTTAGGACTTCTTCAGAACCATTACCTAAAACTGTGATTACTGATTTAAATAATTAACAAGTCATGTGAAACACTTTTAAAATTTAAACAGACATCACAATTATAAAACATAATACTAAATACTATTTCTACAAATCACAATACAAAACACCCTACCTGAAGAAGTCGCGAAACGCCTTTGGTGGTTTATGCACCTTTCAATTTATGCATACCAAATCTCATATGCTTAGTTTTTGATGTATTTATCAGCATATTATTCTCCTGTGCCAAAATGGTCAATTTAATCAAGTTATTTTGCAGACATGCCTTATCTGTAACACATGTAATCAGTTTACCCAATTTCAGGTCGCCTGCATATAGACTGCAGAACACCTCAGATGAAAAAGTTAGGTCTAAAAGATGCAATTTAAATAAGTAATGGCCTAGAACAGAGCCCTGTGGGACACCCTGACTGTAACCAAGGATTTTGCCTGTCCAATTCCTGTATGATACTTGCTATGTCCTATTTGTAAGCCATGCAGCTATCCATCTTATCAAGAGTACATCAATACCTAGTTGCACTAATTTATTGATCAGTGTTATGTGTATGACCCTGTCAAATGCTGAAGGTAAATCTATATAAATTACATCACAGCACAACTTTTCATTCATAGCTGTTATTATATTGTTATAGAACATCATGTTATAGGTGGTAATAGATCTGTTTTCAACATATGCATGCTAATATATGGTTTCAAGTTCCAACCTATCCAGTTTTGACAATAACTTATCCAGTATTACCTTCTCCATTATTTTTCCACAACATGAAAGTAGACCTAAGGGTCTATATGACTCTGGGTTTGTCCTACTCACCTTTCCCTTAAAAACAGGTTTAATAAGTACATGTCTACAATCTTGAGGAATCTCCCCATATTTTATATGACCTAGTGAATAATAAATATAATGGTACTGTATGTTCTTGCTGAAGTGTTCTCAGCTCATTGTTACTAATTCTGTCTCCTCCCTGTACTTTGTTTGGATCCAGTTTGCAGTTCTTTTTCAACATAATCTAATTTGATTCCAGTATCTGGGGTTACCTGGATGTCACTAGGACAACTTACCACCCCTTTTGTGGAGCCAAACTGTTTTGAATAAGATTTTGTAAATATATTTATAATCTGCACACACTTTATCAGTTTGTGTGTCTTTACTACTTCCACATCCTATGTATCTATAAAAAGGTTCCCTATTATGTTCAATACTCCTTCCACACCATATGTATCTATAAAAAGATTTCCTATTATGCTCAATATCTTTATATACATTTTTTTCAAATTTTTCTTGATCTTGTCTCACACTATGCTTAATCTGTTTGTCCATCTTGTGTATTTCAGTTTTCAAAGTTGTAGTTCGACCTCTCTTCAATTTCTTATATTTTTTGTCTCTCACCTTAATCAGATATCTTGTTCGTATGGAAATATATCCGCCTGATGTTGTATGCATAGATCCTGATGCTAAACATTTTTTTGATTCTTTTGCACTCAAACAATTTTTCTTTCAAAACTTTCCACATTCCATCTGCAGCTTTTCCACTGAACACCTCACTCCAGTTAATTTTACATAGTGACTGTTTTGCTTCCATATAATCTGCAATTAACCTTTTGTGCATTGGCTTAAATTTCAGTTTGGCAGAATTATATAGCAACAAATTAACCTTTATAACCCCATGATCACTGCACATCAATGGTGGTAAAACTTGACTTGAAGTTATTATTTCTTTGGAAACAAACAATGTCTAGTATGTTCTATCCCCTGGTAGGTTTTTTTTACAATCTGAAGCAATTGTTGCTCCTGAATATACGCTGTGAATAATTTCCTTAGTAATGTTGTAGAATCAATATTATTCCAGTATGTTTCTGGTAAATTTAAGTCTCCAGATAATATTATTCTTCCCTCATGTGTTTCATGTAAGAAATGCATGAATTCCTCCAGGTCATCTGCACTTGACTTTGGTGGTCTGTACACTCCTGCAATTGTTATATGTTCCAGGGTTGCCTTCATTGTCACAGTTACACAGTCTATAGTGTTGGTGTTATCACTGAACATGTAATAATCACAGGTCTCATAGCTATCTTTAATCCCTATCATAACACCTTCACCTGATTTTTTATTAGAATTTCTGTTACTCCAATCATTGTTCTTTAACCATGTTTCACAGACAATAACAACATCAATCTTTTGGGAACGTAACAAATGTTCCAATAAAAAACTTTATTATTAATACTCCTAGCATTAACAACCATTAGAGAGGCATCAAATGTTGCTATCTGTAGGCTAACTTTTTGACATGGCAAAAATCTTGCCTAGTGTTTGTCAAATATTGCAAAATATCTGCTGCAAAAATTCTCTTCCCTGATCTAGACAAATGCACACCATCCTGTTTGAACACGTGTGCCCAAAACAAGGCTTGGATGCTCTACATGTTTCCATTTTTTAAAACAGGACATTTTTTCCACGTAGGTATTTCTCCCCAAAATCTTTTCATTCACAGTGCCCTAACTATCCTTTCTATGGATAATTTGTGAAAAATACATCCTAACACCAGTACAAGCTATACTATCTAAGAGAACTGTCAGTTCCCTATTAACAGTCAGAGAATCCTTGCGGGTGACATCATTTGTACCAACATGAATAAAAACAGATCCATGCTTCCTTACATTAAGGCATTCCAAGGCTTGTCTCACATCTTCTGTTTTTGCTCCTGGCAAGCATAACACTATTTGATGTTCATTATCTTCTCTGCAAACAAACTTATCAGTTCCTCTAATAACTGAATCTCCAATTACAAGAATATCTTTGCTGGCCAGCGCTGAAGAATCTTCAGCTTCTAATACAGTACTAAATGCTCTATCAATTGTTACAAAGGATAGAGCTTCATTACTATTAGTCTTATTAATCCAACTGTTTTCATTGCGTATTAAATTCTCATCCAGCTGGTGTTGTAAATCCACAGCTTGAGTCATGTAGTCAACATCTGTCTTTCTCCTCTTTTTTCTTACAGTAATGTTCTTCAATCCTTCCACATTCAGTTTTGATTTCTTCCTTTTCACCTGCCACTTGCCTCTTTATTCTACATTCTCTGTTGGAAAGATGATGCCTTTTTCGGTAGACTGAAGGTTTTTGGATAGAAAAATGTCATCATTTCCTGTAACCTGTGTGTTACATAACAAAGCAGTGTCCTTTTTACTACGCATTTCCTTTACAGTCATTAATCAGTTTCTTTTTCTTCCTTGTTATTTGTTGTGAACTTCTTCCTTTCTTTCTGTTTTTGTTTCCTTCTAAACAAACAGGATCCTCAGATTGCTGAATAGGCATTTACTAGAGAGAGTTTAGATTCATATGTCGGAAAGAAATTCTATTTCTATACAGTAGACAGTTTCTGGTGAGTCTTTTGATGCAGTTATGGATGTTTAGGTCAAATTTAAGTTGATCTCAATAAAAAAACCCTAGTAGTTTAGTATGGGATTCTACCTTGATTATAGTGTTGTTTAGAGAGGAAACAGTGAAGGTGGATTTACGGTGTTGAAGGAAATTGGGGAGGAAGATTTTAGTTTTATTTGGATTAGTAAGAGTTGGTTGGGAGTTAGCTATTTTTCAACTGTGTCAAGAGATTCTTGGGTAAGGGTAAGTAAGTGAGGAAGATTATCAGAGGTGGAGATTATAGTAGAGTAATCAGCATATTGTATTAAAGAGGAGTGAGGACAGTATTCATAGAGGTTGTTGAATAGTAGGGGTCCAAGAATGGAACCATGGGCAACACCAGTTTGGATTGGGAGGAAAGGGGAAGATGCAGAGGGCCATTTCACAGCTTGGAGTCTATTTGAGAGATAACTAGAGAACCAGGAGAGAGTAGAGTAGGAGAGATTGAGGCTAGATAGTTTGAACAGAAGAAGACTATGAGATACAGTATCAAATGCTTTAGATAGGTCAAGGAATGGACATGAAACTGCTTTATTGTGATCACAAGATGAAGAGGTAGTATGAGTAAAGGATATTAGTGCTATAGCTACAGCAAAAGCCATGATGAGTAGATTTTCCTGGTGTAGGTGAGCAAGGAGCTGTTTATAAATGCATTTTTCAAGAATCTTAGAAAGACTATACTAGATTAGATTATTAAAGATTATTAAAGATTATTAAAGATCATTAAAAATTATTATTTATAATATTAGGAAAAAGTGCAAGGGCGCTTAACGAAACCATAACGTTTCAAAAGTTAGAATGCATTTGCTGGTATAACACAAGAACCAGAAGGTGGACATCAATCTTTCCTTCCAAATTGTTTTAATGTAAACTCAAATCAAAATTTCTAAAATCACACAGCACATATCTAAAAAGTTGAGCTAATTGTTTCAGAAATCACATTAGAATTCTGTAAAATATCATGTTGCTAGTTATATTTAAATATATGTTCGGATCATGTTTTTAGCCATGTTACATTATTGATATCTGCTTAGTATATAACCACATGTTCCACATAAAGGCTCTAGTTTTTAAGAAGTCCTTATTATTTAGAAAGGATGAAAGCAGTTTGCTCAACTTTCTAGATATGTGTTGTGTGATTTTTGGTACTTTTAATCTGAGTTTACATCAAAACAGAAAATATGCAGGTGTTGCAATTAATGTGCATTCTATGCAGAGGGAAAAGTACTGATTCCTCAAACCATCCAGCATCTTAATTCAGGAAAGAGATATTGTAAATCTTATTCTACCAAGTCAAGTAGAGACTGTACTATGTCAATGAAGATAAGTAATACGGTTAAAAGATTTATTTGGAATGTACTAGTGTTATGTGCCTAAAATATCGACTGTTACATGCAAAGAGTGAGACTTAAGATCTGATTCTGCATTTTTGTCATGAGACTCAACTTCAATAGGAATCATTAATACATTTTTGGACTATGTTGTTCTGCACTATCAGGTATTGCATCAGCAAGATATGACCCCTTGTGACAAAGACAAACATCATGGATGACCTGTGTGAACAAACAGCATCAGAAATTGCCTACTTGTCATTGAATCCAACCACATCTGATGAACTAAACAGACTAGAATCTTCTATATCAAATAGAATATGTTTGGTGTTGTTGCAACATACATCACTCAAGTTAGAAGTGACCACTGCATCACATTTTTTCAAGCAGGCATAGCTGTTTCTAGCTTAAATTATCACTTAACCTGTTACATTATTTACTGTGTCCTTGCACTTTAAATCAAATTAAAGTGTGTTTATAATTAGCAGTATCAGTTTGCTTGTTTCTATACTTTAAAAGCATTTCCTGTGTTTAGTTTATTTGGCTAATGCTGTTTCTTTTTGTACTTTAATTAAGGATGGTTTGGACTGCACTCTGGTAATGAAATGGCAATTTCTTAGTTCTGACAAATGTAAGATTTACTTCTTTGGAAAAATTCATCCATTACAGCCAATATTTCTAAATGGTACAGCCTTAAAAGTAGTCACAGAATCGTGTTGATACTATCAGCAATAAGCTTTCCTTTGATCAGCATATTACCTCTGTCAAAAGTAAGGCTATGCACTACCTGTGTGTTATACTAAAATATTTATGTCTCAGGGATGAATATCATGTAGTCCAACTTTACATGCCTCATAGGTGGTTACTGGGCTATTGACCCAAAGGTCTTTATAAGCCTAAAGATGTGTACCCAATACAATACTAGAAAAACTCAATATAAAGAATCTTGCCGAAACTCGAGATCTTAGTTAGCAATGACTGCTGATATCTAGGATGGTCATAGGTGAAATCCCTGGCAGGAATTTATGGTTTCCCATCCAATCATCCAGGCTACTCTTAAACAGGGTCATAGAGGGGCTTCATTTGATGTGAACTGTTAGCCTATTCCAGAGGACTGGCAACCTCTGAGACACATATCTGTCTCTCCAGCAGGTCCTATGTATGTCGTAGGCCAGGTTAGGGTCCCTAAAGCAGGTGACCCTTGTCCCATTTGACTTGTAGATGTGCAGCATTTCCATTAGGTTTACATCTGAGATTGCTCTGTAGGCCAGGCACAAGTCTCTGTATGCTACTACTTACAGTGACAGTGACTTTAGTCTGTCAGTGCATGGCATGTGCTGGAAACTCTGAATTTTCTTAGTTAGAAATCTCTGAAGTCACTCAAGTTGCTGCATGTGCCTGGTAAGGTACATACCAAAAGGAACTTTGTACTCAATTATCGGCCTGATGAGGGACAAGTACAGGGGTGTTGTGACCTCTTTTACTCTTGAGGCAATGCCTTTGCTAATGAGGTGTGCAACATAGAACGCCTTCCTTAACACAGTAGATACGATGGTCAGAAGTTTAAGCTGCAGTCAATGTGTGTTCACAGGTCTCTCACTACTGAGTTGTTACTTAGGGTATTATTATTTATATGATAGACTGCAGGGGTACTGGCTTTACTGAAGGGGATGATAATGCAAATTTTTGCATTGAATTTGAGTCCATGGCTTTGGCACCAATCATCGGTTTGTGAAAGTCTCTCTTGAGGTATATTGACATAGTTTGGGGAGTCAATGATTGCACCTAATTTGCAGTCATCAGCAAACTTAGTCAGCCAAAGCTCCTCTGTTTTGGCTTGAACTTATGAGAAGTATATTGCAAACAACAGGGGGCCCCACCACTGACACCTGTGGAACCCAACTGGTGGCTGGTCTGCTGGTTGAGGTAAAGTCTCCAACTTTGACTGAGTGTGATCTGTCAGTGACCCAGTTAGCAACCCACCTGACTACATAAGGGTTGATATACATCTGAGAGAGATTATCAATGATGCCCGAATGTGGGATTGTTTCAAAGGCCTTGGCTAAGTCAAGGTAGGCTGTATGCACAGATGTGCGTTCGTCTGTGGCTCTGGTGATGTTTTTGAAGAAGTCCATGACCTGCTTTTGACAAAACCAAGCTGTGCCAGATCAATGGTTTGGAGATCACCCATATCCTTATTTAGAAGGATTGTGATGATTTGTTCCATGGCCTTACAGATAAGGCTGGTTAACTTATGGGTCTGTAGTTCCCAGGGTCTGTTGCTGTACCCTCTTTATGAAGGGGAATGACTGTTGTTGTTTTCCATTCAGCAGGGACAAAACTGGTACTCAGGCTGTGGTTGAAGAGAGTACCTAATGGAGTTGCTAACTCATGTTTTAGACCACTTAAAACACAACCTGGGACACCATCCTGTCCCATAAAGGCTGTGATTTTGGCCTTGGAGAGAGCATTAATGACTTGCTCTTTGGAGATGCAAAGTGGGGGAGATGTAAAGGGAAAGATTTGAGAAATGTTTGGAGGGGATGGTGGGGGGTGTGTGAAATATTTGCCAAACAATTGAGTTTTCCTGTCTAACCAGTCTAGAGGTGCATTTATCGCTGATGAAGATAGATACTCCTCCTCCTTTGGTTCTCAAATGTTCATTTTGTGTTCTGAAAGTGTGGAAGGCATTGTTGCCTTGCAAGGCAGGAGTATTCTCTGCAGCCTCGAGCCAAGTTTCTGTGACTGCACAGACGTCAACATCCTCTAGGGAGAGGAGTGCTTCTAAAGAGTGCAGCTTCTGATTTATACCCTTAAGAGTTTAGCAACATAACTTTTAATTTGTTTGTGAGTGATATTTTCATGTTGGAAATTTTTTATCTTGAGACCTTGCCTAAAAAAAGGCACTATGGGGGAGGCAAGTGCCTTAACCATTAACCAAAAGCCTAGAGGTGACAGGTGAAGACTATCTCTGACAAAGCAGCATGGTCTATCAACCATGTCATCCCAGGCTGACAGGAACTGGATCCCCTAAGAATGACACCAGAGACTAAGCCAATTGTTGAAGTCAATCATTTTTTTGCTTATATTGTGGTATCATTCTATGTGAGGGTAGAATGCTGTTCAAGGCTAGGGACATACCTGCCTGGGACACATATTCATACAACTCAATCATGTCTCACTTCATATACTCCAGTGAGGTACGTCTCAAGTCATTCACACCAACATGAACAATGACAGAGCTGTTTTGTTGAGAGACTTGAGTGCATGTGTGATTTGACAGATCCTGGCACCCGACAGACAGCTGACTCTAACCTTCTCCTTGTCCAGCCTGGTGAATGGGGCATCTGTGTGTCTCACAATGGAGTCACCTATGACTAAAAAATTTGGTTTACATGTGCTTTGGCTTAGGGGCTTATTTGGTGAGACACTGGTGCTTGTGTTTTTATGTGTACTGAGTGCTGCTGATTTTGTATTAGGTATAGCATATTTGTGTTTGGAAGGTCTCTGGTGTATAGGCAGGCTTCTGATGAGTACCTCTGTGTATGATGGTTTAAGTGTTGAGTGCATGGTTTGCGAAAGAGGTGTAGTATGTGAGCTGACAACCTGTTCAGTGTTACTGTTCTGTGCACAAGAGACCAATGATTCCAGATTCTTAGGGTAGATGCATCTCTCACAAATTGTACTTGGGTGATTTAGGAGTAGAGGGTTGTCACTGTACATGAGGCAGTTGCTACACTGCCTCAGGATACCCATATCAATCATGCTAGTAGGAGAAATGGAGGGAATCAAACCATCCATAATGCTAGGTTAAATCCTTAAAGTGGGTGCTCTAAATGGGGTCTATACTAATGGGGTGCTCTATAAAGGATCTATACTAGCAAGGGTTCTCTAAATGGTATGAAACTATTGCAGATCTGCTGGTTTTGAGAATATTTAAGGAGTAAAAGCACCGCTCTCTGAGCAGCTAAGTGCAATTCAAGGACTTCTCTGCCAGATCAGAGGCAGCTACTAAGGGAAAATTCATCTACTGAAATTTTTGCATCTATTACCCCCACTGTGCAGTAGTGAGAGATGGTGCACATACTGTGTGACTGAGTGCAGCACCACCTTTTGTATTTATACAAAGACAATTGCATTGACTGGAGCCTGTGGAATGCCAGTTTACCAAATCTATTCCATCTGTTAGAGACTTGGGTTACACTGAGAGATGTAGGAAATTAAATTTGTACTCACTCCATTACAGATATTTTAACATGAAAACAATATTATATTTAAAAGCATTCAATGAAGATGTTTTACAGTCAATTTTTAACTTAAACATATGCAAAAATACTTTGACATTTAAACACCGAAACATCATTTTTATTATCCCGCACGAGCCATTTTTCTAGTAGGAGTAACTATATTGCTATTGTTATCCCAAAATTTGGAATTTTAGAATAGATTACCATCCACAATTAGACTCTCATCCAATCCAACTCATTTCAATAAAGGTATAGATTGCTGGTTCAAAATAAAACGTTTAACCCTAATTTCATGCAGTCAGTGTTTTTTTAACAGCCTTCAGCTATAACACTGTTTAATAAGCTATGAACCTGTGAAGAATGATTCACAAGCATTTTATTTTTTTATTACCACACAATTAAAGGCATTGTTGAACAAGCTCACCAGAAGACTCACAGTTGGCAACTATGACCATTGTTCTACCAACATTCATTTTATATCCTGAAAAACTCTGAAATTAAGACAAGATACAAAATAACACTGACACCCTTTTTTCCGGATCAAGTTGATGTATTAGTATACATACACAAATGAGGCTATTTTAAACTGTGTGCCAAATGAGTTGTAGCCAACAAGTCTAGATTTCCTAATTTTCTGTGCTAATGGTTCTACATATATGATGAACAACAATGGCGAATTTGGAACTCCCTGACTAGCTCCTCTATGTACACCAAGAAACTTGAATAATTTGCTATTTACATTTACTTTTGTCTGGGAGCCTCTATATATTTCTCTTACAAGGTTAATTAACATATGAAGTAAACCTATCTTATACAGCTTCTCTACCAAATAATTCCAATTCACTCTGATAAAAGCTTTTGCTGCATCCACATTAATTAGTAAGAGAGGTTCCTTTTTCCTTTATCATTCTCTTTGAATCAAGATTGTTGTACTGATATTATCAGAAGTCTGCCCTTACTTCCCCCACACTGGTCCTGCTTTATTAAGTTCAGCAAAACTGCCACAACTGTAGAGACCAAGACAGACATGAGTACTTTGTAATCACTGTCTAGCACAGATATTGGTCTAATGGACACTGACCGAATAATGTCCTTCCCTTCCTTGGGCAGCAACCATATGACAACTTGTTTTTAGGAATTAAGAGTGCAACAATTTCTACATATCTAGTTGAATAAGGCCTTTCAAATCTGCATTAATAAGTCAACCCCTTTTTTCCATATTTCCAGTGGAATCCCATCTGTTACTGGAGTTTTCTCTTTTGCCTGCTTTCCTAAATCTTCCATGGTAATCACTGACTCAATTATTCTTTGCTGACCCATTTCTGACTTAACAAAGGTAATATCATTAAGGAAATACACCATTTTATGCTCTTCTGTGAGCCCCCTTTTGCTCATTTATGTATAAATTTCCACAGTATCCTCCAAAAATATCTGATATTTCATTCTACTTTCTTGTGAGTATTCTTAAAGCCAGATCCCCAAACTTAAAAATTAACCCTTCCACATGTTTGTGCTGTTGGGTTAGAGTAAAAGAAATTTTGCTTAACAGAGTTTTTTTTTCTTTATTTTGTTGAAGTATGCTTTACCTGGAGGTGTTTAGGTGAAATGGCGGTGGAGTTTTTAACTAGATTGTTTAATGAAATCTTGGAAAGTGAGAGGATGCCTGAGGAATGGAGAAAAAGTGTTTTGGTACCGGTTTTAAGAATAAGGGTGATGTGCAGAGCTGTAGTAACTACAGAGGGATTAAATTGATCAGTCACAGCATGAAGTTATGGGAAAGAGTAGTGGGAGCAAGGTTAAGAAGGGACGTGATGATTAGTGATCAGCAGTATGGTTTCATGTCAGAGAGAGCACTACAGATGCGGTTTGCACTGAGAGTGTTGATGGAGAAGTATAGAGAAGGTCAGAAGGAGTTGCATTGTGTCTTTGTGGACTTAGAGAAATCATATGACAAGGTGCCTAGATAGGAGTTGTGTTACTGTATGAGGAAGTTGGGAGTGTCAGAGAAGTATGTAAGAGTGGTACAGGATATGTATGAGGGTAGTGTGACAGTGGTGAGGTCTGTGGTGGGAGTGACGGATGCATTTAAGGTGGAGATGGGATTACAACAAGGATCAGCTCTGAGCCCTTTCTTATTTGCAATGGTGATGGACTGGTTGACAGAAGAACTCAGATACGAGTCCCTGTGGACTATGATGTTTGCAGATGACATTGTGATCTCTAGTGAGTGTAGGGAATAGGTGGAGGAGACCCTGGAGAG
The DNA here is from genome assembly GCF_019279795.1 of Protopterus annectens. Lineage (NCBI taxonomy): Eukaryota > Metazoa > Chordata > Ceratodontiformes > Protopteridae > Protopterus > Protopterus annectens. The sequence goes on from NC_056735.1 coordinate 1,753,584,676, forward strand.
GTGGAGATATGCTCTAGAGAGAAGTGGAATGATGGTCAGCAGGACTAAGACAGAATATATGTGTGTGAATGAGAGGGAGGATAGAGGAATGGTGAGGATGCAGGGAGTAGAGATGGCGAAGGTGGATGAGTTTATATATTTGGGATCAACAGTTCAGAGTAATGGTGAGTGTGGAAGAGAGGTGAAGAAGCGAGTACAGGCAGGATGGAGTGGGTGGAGAAGAGTGTCAGGAGTGATTTGTGACAGACGAGTAATAGTAAGAGTGAAAGGGAAGGTCTACAAGAAGGTAGTGAGACCAGCTATGTTATATGGGTTGGAGACAGTGGCATTGACAAAAAGGCAGGAGTCAGAGCTGGATGTGGCAGAGTTAAAGATGGTAAGATTTGCACTGGGTGTGACGAGGGTGGACAGGATTAGGAATAAGTATATTTGAGGGTCATCCCAGGTTGGAAGGTTTGGAGACAAAGCCAGAGAGGCAAGATTACATTGGTTTGGACATGTGCTGAGGAGGGATGCAGAGTATATTGGGAAAAAGATGCTAAGGATGTAGCTGCCAGGTAACAGGAAAAGAGGAAGGCCTAAGATAAGGTTCATGGATGTGGTGAAAAAGGACATGCAGGTTGTTGGTGTGACAGAGCAATATGCAGAGGACAGGAAGAAATGGAAACAAATGATCCGCTGTGGCGACCCCTAACGGGAGCAGCTGAAAGAAGAAGAAGATGCTTTAACTTGTTTCCATGACTTCTGACATTTGTTTATCTATTTAACATTAGCTCTCATCACGTGTAGTTGATCATTCCTCAAGATCCTCAGATTCTACATGTATACCTGATGACTCCCTGTCATATTTCCTTTTTCTTGAACATTACCTTCTTCTTAAAAGATGTTTTAAAACTTTCTAAGATAACTGAAATGTTCAAACTTTAGTCATTTCTGAATGTATCCACTATTCACTGGCTGAAAAAAAATCTTTTTAAGTAAATAAGTTGGGAATTCTCAGGAGTCTCATATTGGCTTCTCTTTTTTTCCATACCTATCTCTTATGGAAGTGAAGCATGATCAGAGATTGCTATGGGATATAATGTAAATATCTAGTTTCCTACCCCAACCCATGTGTTTGTTAATCATTATAAAACCTGACAAGCCTTGTCCAGTTCTGTACAGTTGGAGAACATTTACTATACTGTAACTTGTTTAGATTAAAATGTTCTATATCAGATATCTCTGCCCTACATCTTCTATCCCAAATACTTTGAAATATTTTCTCATGAGTCTCGCTTCTGGGAGCACTTGTATCCATCTATGACCCCATGTGACATCTCAATCTCCTTCTAGCAACATGTACAACTTCCTGATGGATGATCATTTCATCCATAATTCTTACTTAGTAGTTCTTGGTTTTAGGGGACATATGGTGATAAAACATACATCCTGATATTCCTGTATGTTCCCTTAATTATCACAAACCTATATTTTATCAACTACAGAACTAATTTTAGGTTCATAGGGTCATAGGTAGGTACTAGGCTATTAGCCCTAGGGCCTATATAAGCCTAGCCAAAAAGGTACCCTGGCTTTTGCCACCCAAGAAAATAATTTTCCTGTGCCCCTGTCGAGCATAACCACAGAAGTGATCCCTGGGGTGAATTTCCTATTTCCCATCCAATCATCAAGATTTTTCTTGAAGAGTGCTAATGAGGAGCTCTGTTTGACATAGATAGGTAGTCTGTTCCAGAGTATGGGAAGTCTCTGGGACAGGAATTTATCCCTCCCATCTATCCCATCTTTAAAGACTGCTCTCTATTTTAATACTGTCATTAATATAAAAAATAATCTGATCTACTTATATTTCCTTAACTCATCACCTGTAGACAGCATGGCATTAGTGATACAACAGCCATGCCATAGAACTCCATGCACACATTTCTCTGGACTGGGTGATGACACAGTGTAATAGTTATTTTCCCAGTCATATGGTGATGTAACCCAAAAAAATAAACAAGAATGTGCAATACATTCTGGCTTTGACATTAAAACAAGTGACACATTTTTTGAAGACAGGATGTTCCTTTGTACAGGAAATTGCTCCTTATGGAAAGGAAATAATACTACAACATTTATTACACATTAATATGTTTGCTATTTTTGGAATAGGGATTAGATTTTGATCACGGATGAGATAAACCTACTGTTTCCCAGAAAAAAATGGAATTAGACCATTAATGAGGCAAGTAGTTTTATATTACATGAATCTGAAAAAAATGTTTGGCTGATAGCCAGTGCATAGAATGAAAGTGGTAATATGGGCAAAAGTTTTATATTTTCTGAAACTGTACTCACTTTTGCTCAACACCTAATACTGTAGTATAAATTGTCTTTGTCTAGAGTTAATTGAATAGATTATTATCCTTGTGCGAGGATAATAATGTATTAAATTAACTCTAGATAAAGAGAGGCTGATGTGCTTTGTTCCTAACACAGCGACACTGGACTAGAATGATTTATAGTAATTACAGAAAGAGATCTCATATTAGTTTGTATCACACATGGCAAACTTACAAAACTGATGAATATAGAAGGTAAATGACTAGGGAAAATAACAGTGAACAGATCAACAGCATAAAATCGATAAAATAATTGAGTAGTTCACTGTTCTGTTTTATTAATCTTGTTATTCTGCCAGTTGGAAGCTGCTATTACAGTGTATACTAGTTTCACTGGTCATTACCATTAAATAAGTTTATTGTTACAAAGTTTATTACTTTATCAATAAAATAATGACAGAGCATATCATTTGTATTTAAGGAATGCCGTTTCAAAATTACTCTGTAGTCAGGTTCTGCATTTACTTATTTTGTAATCATATTTGCAGGCAATTCAAAGCATTGTTCAGGGATATTTACCTTGGAGCTGACAGGAGTAACTGAACAACTCATGTTTGAAAGTATTCTTTTTGCCACTTTCACTATGAGTGGACATATGTAATTCCATGAGCCTCACCTCCCCTGAGAGACAAACTATCAAAATCACTTCCCCAAAACACTATTTTCAGTGGGTTTTTTTGTAAGGGGGCAGGCTTTCCCCATGCCCCCACTGTAAGGACCATACCCTCACACCCACCCTGTTATAGGTTCATAGGTTCATAGGTTGGTACTGGGCTATCTGCCCGAAGGCATATATTAACCCAGCCACATTGTGCGGTATTCACCACCCCTTTAGTAGTTCTCTAGACCTTTGTACTAGCAGCTAGTACCCTTGGCCCCTATCTAGTAGTGCTGTTGGTATGAACCCCGGTGTGAACTTTCTGTTACCCATCCACTCATCAAGGTTCCTCTTGAAGAGTGATAGTGAGGGGCTGTGTCTTATGTAGATCGGGACCCTGTTCCATAGTAAGGTAAGTCTCTGCGAAGGGAATCTATCCTTCCAGCATCTTCTATTCATTGTTGTGTTGAGGTTTATATCCCTAGAGCATGTAGTTCGAGTAGATTTGGTTTTGCTAAGATGGAGCATGTTCAACAATTCTGGGTTGGACATGGCTCTATACGTTAGACAGAGATCGCCTCTGAGAAAGCGGTATGCAACAGAGAACAGTCTTAGCTTTTTTAATCGTGCTGCATAGGGCAACTGTTTGAGGCCAGTAATCCTCTTGGTTAGGTACCTTTGTGGTCTCTCCAGCTGCTGGAGATGTCTAGCCAGGTACATTCCAATTGGTGCATTGTATTCATTAATGGGTCTGATGAGGGAAGAGTAGAGGGGCACCATTACATCCTTAGATCTTGATGCAAACCCTTTCGTGATCAGATGGGTGACATAGAAGGATTTTCTAACCACTTTGGCAACATGGTTATCAAAGGAAAGCTGACTATCTACTTGGGTCCCTAGATCCCTTATTTCTTTTTCAGATTTCAGGGGATTACCTCCTATGTTGTAGTTTGCGGGTACTCTGTTTTTTCCAAAGGGGATTACTACGCATTTTTTTGCATTTAGCTTGAGACCATGGCTTTGACGCCATGCGTCAGTCTCATTTTAGGCCCTTCTGGAGGATCTCCATGTCAGCCGGAGACTCTATTATAGCACCCAGTTTGCAGTCATCTGCAAACTTAGTCAGCCACAGCCCTTCCGTGCTTGCCTGTACTTCTAAGAAGTATATGCCAAATAGGAGGGGCCCCAGGACAGAGCCCTGAGGCACACCACTCATTACTGGTCTGGATTCGGACATAGATCCCGCTACTCTTACTTTATGGGATCTGTCTGAGAGCTAGTTTGCGATCCATCTTGTGACATAAGGGTTTATGCCCAGGCTGATGAGCTTATCAATAATACCTGAATGGGGAATGGTGTCAAATGCTTTAGCAAGGTCAAGGTAACCAACTTCATAGCACATATATATATATATATATATATATATATATATATATATATATATATATATATACATATGCTATGTGCATGTATAATCGACTTCATGGTAGGACTGCAATGGGGAAGAGGGTAAAAACCCAGAAATGGCACTTAGTGACTGCACGATTCCCTGACAATGTCTTTCAATGGAAGTGCTGTTATTGTCAGAGAATCGAGTCTCAGGGAATTGTGATTTGGGGAATTTTCTTTTGTGGAGAAGAAGTGTAGCCCTTTTTCTCACATTATTTAAATAAAACATGTCATATAAAACTAAGAAAAGTGAGGAAAGAACTGTTGAAAGGAGACACAAAACACTCTAAGTAGTGGCAAAAAGGAAGGATTTTCCACAGCTTATCATGTAAAGAGAAAAAGTGTTTTTTTTTTCAGGTACGATGGGGAAAGAAGAACAAACATAAATAAGTAGTTAAGCAAATGGAGCTGAAAAGTGGATATGAGAAAACTAACAAAAAGGTTGCTATTTGTAGCTATTTTTTTTCTTTTCATTTTGCTTTCAGAATGATGTGTTACATATAGTAACTAAAGGTGTCGGAATTGTAATGTTCTGAATTATTATTAGCAGAAATATTGGAAAGGGTGCTTTCAAAAAGAGAGGTAGAGAACAACAGGCATAATGGTTGTGATATTAATGTTGAAGACATTAATACAAATGGCACTGGTATTAATTGACTAGTTATCTTGTTTTATGCAATTAGCTCAATTTAGGCAGGACTGTGTGCATAAAATGTAGCCTTATTAGCATAAATTCATACTACTGTGGGATTAGGCCCTGACAGTCTAGTAAGGATGTAGCAGCAAGTCTTCTCTTTCCAAAAGATTTAACAGTTTACAGAGCGCAGTCAGCATATTTTATTTATTGGAAATTTCTGTCAGACTGCCATCATAATGTTAAATGAGAAATGATGGATATGAGAATAAAGCAGTGACAATGTGTGGTGTTAAACTGCATTCAGTTTTCAGTTGCACAACTGATGTGGTTGCTGAAGAACGTGGAGGGCTAGGTATGAACACAGACAATGTAAATCAGTCAGTAACCAGTCAAAGATGTGGCAAAAATGGTTGTAGCTCCAGAGATGAGTTGAAAGGGAATAAGGACTGAATCAGATTACATAGAATGTGCCGCAAGAACTGTCTGGTACTAGTATTACCGATCTTTAGAGAGGGCACAGATGGTATAGCTGAGGTATGTGGGCCATTTGCCACCTTTTGTCAGTGGTGTAAATTTGACTGTAAGACTTGATAGCAGTAAGACAACTGAAATAATGTGAATGCCCCATATACTGTGGTATGCTCCATTATTGTATTTATTTATTTATTTATCTATTTATTTATTTATTGTATTATTTGAGACCTAAAATGAATGAGCTAAAAGTATAAGATGCTGAATTTGTCTAACCTAAGCACAAAGCTAAAACAGTAAAATAAATGCAGTACAGCAGTGTGTGAATAACTCTGTAAATTGTAGGTTAGCATATCACTGCTATGTGTCATTACAAGTCATAGATGATGAATGATTGGGAAGGCATAAATATAAGGAGAAGAAATGCTAACACTTCCTATAGATGTCTGGAGAAAAACCTGCAATATAAAGAACAGTTCTAGTGTACTCACTGCAGGAAGGTTGAGATGTGTAAATAAATGCAGCATGAAAGATAAAATTTAACAAATCAGCCAGGCAGTAGAATGTAAAAGAAGCAGTTATTTGGCTGACCATACCTGAGCTTCCCTAGCTATTAAAATTTGTCATTTGTAATAGCTGAATGATTAAAGTGACTGAAAAACTCTTGGCCTCAACTCTCATCTCCAAAGTTAGAGACTAGGCAAAAAATAATTAGGGAAAAGGCTCCAAATTAAGGGCACGTTTTAATAGTTGGTACTATTAACTTAGAACTTTCCAAAATAATTTTTTAGGAAGAATGGAGCAAAAGTTTGAGAAACAATTATATGTGTCTCTCCAAAGTCTGGACAGTTGATGGGTCTGGCTGCTTTTCTCTTAGTGCTAATACTGAAGTCGTGCATTATCTTCACGGAAATTTTGCTCCATGGTGTAGAGGGATGGAACCACAGATACAGTTCAGATGATCCTGTTTGATTAGTAACTCAAAAGCTGGTGGAGCTGAGAGGAGTGCCCACTCATCTAACAGGAGGGTGGAAGTCTTGTCTGCTGCAACACCAGATCCCCTTAAGTGCTGTAGCTCAATGTGCAATGGATAGAGCAGGAATACATGCATGGCTTCTAACAAACTGCAACTGCAGAAATTCTAAATGGGAGCATTGCTTCATGGTAAGGACATATAAAAAATCCATTACCTGCTGCTATGAAGGGTCATAGCAGGTCCTTCAATTCATGAAGTTTACACATCAGCCACCCAAATAGTGGGGAGTTAGTCCTCTTCAGAAACTCCCTGATGCAGCCTAGATGAAGGTGTTCCATACTTGACTCTCATCTAAATGAAGAGGAAATAAATAGGCCCAACTGACCACAAGAGGGTTGATACTCAAAATCAGCAGGGGATTAGCACCAAATATTTTTAAAAAAATGTACTGATGTTTTGCGTAGTATGATAAGACATATGAAAATTATACTAAATGTTTAATACAGGCAGCAATAAGATAATATTTAAGAGTACTTGGACTTAGAAGTGAGTTGTTTTTTAACATTCTTGAGGTAGGCAATCTATGGTAGATGTGCACGGATTTTCAGGGGGAGGATGTCAATCCTAAGTCCAAAGCACATCCATAGTGCAGTACTGCTATTCCATGCCACTGAAAGGGACATCACTAGCATTAGCCTTATTAACTGAACAAGTTTTTTGGACTGCAATGTAAAGGCCAGAATCAGTGAAAAATGATAACTGCTCTCAAAATGTATTGATATTCTAAGAATGAGTACATTTTGTACCATAGTGTCATACAATGTGCTGCAATGGTGTCAAACATTTCTTGTGAATACTATTAGAGGTCAACAGATTGGAGTGAAATTATCACACCTGTACTGGTAATACCCTTTCTGAGCCTTTATTTTCTAAGAAGTCCCATTTTTGTTCTGGTCTAAAAATGTGTTAGGGCACTAGCCTAGGACTGATGCTTTATTCGATTGTGGTTTGAAGTTTTTGGCATACAATGTGCCACAGATACTTTCAGAGTAATTGACTTGCTTAAGAGACTTTTACAGAGTTCACATATGGCACATGGGTTCTAGGTCACATTAAACACGACATCCACTCACACCAACTCATAAACGACACCAACACCACCGACGACAACCCAAACAACAAACCCACAACCACACAAAACAACAACCACACACACCACACAATAAACAAAACAAACCACACACAAACCACAACAAACCAACAACCCAACCACACACAACAAACCACCACACACACACACACAACACAAAAACACACAATCCCTTCACAAACCCACAACCCTAACACAAACTAATACCCGTTCCTTGCTACCTCACTCTTACAACCTATTCCACGCCCCTAACACTAACCCACTTAACCCACCTACCTAACTCACTTACACAGCGCACACTCCACTACCTAACACCACTGCTGCCAAAAATACCCTAACCTTAACCTTAAACTACCCAACCTAAAACTACCACTGCGCCCCCAACCCAACCCTTAACTAACCTTAACCAACCCCTAACCACCCCTCACCACTCACCACTTACCACTATCCTTACTTACCACGCTACCACCGTCACACGTCACACCACCACAGCCTTCTTTCCAACTCACTATACCCTGGCGTGTGGGTTTTTTCATCCGTGGCCGGTCTTCGGTGTGTCTCATCATCTGCCCGCCGCTCATTGTCGGTAATCCCAGCTGTCGATCTTCTAACCTACACCCGGCACATGGCACCTCTCTACAAATAACAAAAGCTAAAATCAAGCTATTATGTATTTTCCACTAATTCCCATGGGATATTGTTTATTTAGTACATATTTGTTCCATAATAAATCAAGAAACGGTACATAAAATATCGTTAAGAACACTTCATGTTTTTAGCACTGAAGTACCCTTTAGTAAAGCTTAAATAAATGGAGTTTTCTTCAGCTAAGGTATCATAATAAATAACATTTCTAACTTGTGAAGTTACTTAAATATATTGACTTTCAAAATATGAGTAAGTCTTCTTATGCTGAATATCTGATTAAAACAGTTTATGTCAAACTACTGAATACACAACTAGTCAGGACTTAACTGATCATAACCAGCATATTGAGTTCCAACCATTAAAACGGGGTTAAAAAAACAAAAAACAAAACAAAAAAACCCCAAACAGAATATGTCTAAATTAACAAAAACAGCCCAAGCCCCTGCATCTTTAAATATACTAACTCTGAGATTAAAAAATAGTGTAGAAAAGGAAAAACATCCCTACTGCATTGTCCTATAATTACAAGTAGACTATTAATAATTTTTTCTTGCACTATTTCTGATTACATAGAGGAAACAAAATCCATAGGATTCATTAACAATTGTGTAGGATTCTCAGAAAGCTAGTGTGATTACAGTGTGTTAGAGTCATTAGCATCAGCACTCATTTCACTTATTGCTCATTGCTCATACATGTTTCCAAGCACTGTTTTATGTCCAGCAACAGTATTGGCAGCCATGAAATACTGGTGGGAAGCATGATTACATAATGTAAACAAAACTCCTTGCCTGTATGTAAACTTATTATGTGAGAACATGTGGACAGTTTATATGAAGTAAGGGCAAGTGGGTTATAAGTACTGATATGCTGGGTATGTAAAATTGGGAGAATGTACACAGAGTAGAATGTTAATAGTGCAGAAATAAGTATAGGTTCTTAGATTAGTATTAGACTAACTGCCCTTGTGGGCTATTATAAGCATAGCTAGTTACTTCATGTAAGAATCAAATGCTGCACTTGTGTTTGGAAGGTAAACACTGCAACCACTATACCAAGCCCCCACCCCTGTAAGACTTTTTTCTGAAGAATCTAGGAACAACTACTACTGATGCTTTTAATCTGAGAAGGCCTTTATTCATGTATCTTGGAACTATTTTCAGAATGTCATTTCAATCATAAGCTTAAGATTGCATCAGAGACAGTCAAAACTCATTTGTCAGAAGTTTAATTTGAAGCCATGCCTCCAAGGAAGACTTTAAACTAAAGGCAAGGCATCATACAGTTCAGTCATCCTGGCAACTTCTGTGTGTATGAGGGGAGGTTAAACAGAAAAAAATGTGCTCAGTTAATTCACTCAAATGTGATGATGTGACAAAGAAAAATTTCAACAGAAAGGCTCCCTTACTGATGGTAATAATGAATAATCCTTTTGCCAGTTGTTTACCTATATACATAACTGAAAAACAGACATACTAACAATGGATGTGAGAGGGACACAATACATCATTGTAATAAAGGGGAACAAACGTGATATTTATTCATTTATTTAATTAACATTTGTTTACCGGGAAAGTCTGACCGGGTCAGGAATCCATTTTCAGCGGAGATCTGGGGAGAAAAGCTCCAAATGATACAAGAAAATTAAAATATTGTACATGAAGAAGACAATAGAAAGTATTAAAGCACACATTAAATAAATGATGAATACTAAATAAGTACAGAGAGGTAGATACAATAATAAAACATGTACTAGATAGGCAATACTAAATAAAAGTAATGTGGTAGATTACAACTTTATTTATTTATTTATTTATTTATTTTTTTATCAGGTAAGATTAAGGTGAAGAGTGAGGGTCAGGCATAATATATTGAATGAAGGTAACAGTTATCAAGGACAGTGGAAACATTGGGGCTATTCTCATGCACTGCAGTTACTGAATATGACATGTATATACAGGGAATGTATGCGTGATAACTGACTGTAGTGCTGTAGCCTGCATTTTGTCCTCTATAAGCAAGGCATGAGCTGTACAGCTGCTGTGTCATGCACAGCAGACAGGGACACGTTTTGCCACGTTTTGTTATTGGACAACCATAGATAAGGGGTATATTACCTTGACACATTTATTAGACAAGGGTTTGTTTTATATTCATGTACATCACAATCTTAAGCATAAGCATATCATAGGCATTGTGTGCCATTCCTTGCGTATCATTATCACTTGTTAATTTTGACTTTAAAGCAGTCTTCTTTGAAATAAAAGTGAAACCAGAGATCCCTTCCACCCAAGGTACCTTTAGAAAATTCTATAAGACAAACTACCTACTCCTATGTGATACATTGGCAAGCTTCAAATCCCCAACCCAGTTATCTTCAATGAATATAAGAAGTGTAGACCACCACACTATGCCAGCATGTAAACAGCTGCATAGATACTGCCGTACCCCATAGGAACAAGTGCTGGGCAAACCCTAGAAACAAACCCACATGTGAAACCGAAATATCAACAAGGTTTAAAATAAAAGGAAAAGAATTTTGACTAAAAGTAAGAAGAGTAATTCTCAGAAAAAATCCACCAAATCCAAGTGTGTGTGGCTAAAATAGCTACCCAAGCAAAAGACAATCACAAGACATTTTCTTTAGTTATGTGTCTAATCTTAAAAGCACAAGCCGGCAATGCTCTGAGCTGATTGAGAATAATATTACCTACACTGAGGCTGAAGCTATAGCAAACCTACTGGCTGATGAATTTAGCTTTAACTGTACCCTTTTGTCCCCTCTGTCTGTCCTTCAAGATATACCTATCATCTCTACCTATCACACAAGACCAAGTCCTTAAAGTTCCATGAAAAGCTACTGCATCAATGGACAATATTCCTGAATGCATCCTAAATAGCACGAAGCATGGCTGAGCCACACCACTAACAAGGCTGTTCAATCTCAGCCTCCATACAGGTTTTGTACCAAGTGAATGGAGAATGGCTACAGTCATTACCTTGCATAAAGGAAGACCTTCCACAGATCCAGGAAATTATAGATCCATATGTTTGACCAGCCACATATGCAAGGCCATGGAAAGACTTATCATTGAATTAATCAATCTGGACATAGGGAACCTCCAAACACTGGACCAACCTCAGTTTGTATTTGTTAAAGCAGGTCATGCTTACTCAACCTGGGGAATTTTTTTTGAAAAGGTCACCAAAGCAATGGATGAAGTTAAACTGGTACACACACTGCATACCTCAATCTGGGCAAAGCTTTTGACACAATTCCACACTCAGGCATTGTAAAGAAGCTAAATAAACTGGGAGTAAACCCTTATGTCACTTGCCATATTGACAAATGGCTCACAGATAGGACACAGATAATCAAAACAGGGGAAGTTACCTCCACAAAGAGACCAGAGTTTTGTACTAGGACCTCTCCTGTTTGCCATCTACTTTTCTGAAGTAAAAGCCAATACCAAACAGCTCTGGCTGGCTAAGTTTGCAGATGATTGCAAGCTAGGAGCAGTCATTAAATCATGAAATGATGGAGCCATACTGTAAGGAGGCTTGTCTCAAATAAATAACTGGTGCCAAAATCATGCACAAAAGCTAAATGCCAAAAAATGCATTATTGCATCCTTTGAAAAGTCATCCACCCCAGGGAACTACCACATTGACAATATATCCCGAATAGTCAACACAGTTCTTCAGCATTTGGGAACTTATGTAGACAGTGATTTTGTTTTTGACCGACATGTATCTATTGTTGTAAGAAAGTCATTCTATATTGCACAGCTTATAAACAAGGGATTGCATCTAGATCTAGAGATGTCATTGTCCCCCTTTATTCAGCCCTCATTAGGCCAATCATTAAATATAATGCCCCCTTTGGAATGTATCTGTTCAGACACATGTAGCAAATGGAACACCCACAGAGATACCTTACTAAAAGGATACAAGGCCTAAACAATATGTCCTGCACAGACAGACTCAAAGCCTAGTCACTATACTTTGTATCCTACAGACTGCTAAGTGGTGACTTGTGACTGACATAGAAGGCATCCTCCACCTGATTACTCATGGAGTTACTGCACATCAGCAAGTCAAATTGCATCAGAAATACTTGGCCTATGGATGTAAACCTCTTTTGCAACATCAATAGAGCAGTTTGGATGGATAGGTATATCTTGCTGAGGATACCGTTGTTGAGGAACAGACTCCTCATTTACATCATCCCTGTCCATGTTCATGCTCAACTTAGGTCTATGTATGGGAGACATAAAATTTACCCCAGGACTGCCTCCTATACTACTAATGTACAGAAGCAGATCCTAAATGCTTTATCCCTGCATGGGTCCCCTCAAATTATTTATGTTATGATCCCAGTTATATATAAGATAAGATATATAATTATCAACCATGGAAGGGGTAAGGCCAATCTATAACCAAATGGAATAGACTACTTTGAGCACAAAAAGGGAAATTGGCTAGGCTCAAAACGGCCCACAAGAGCAACTATCCTAGCATTTACCCCCGAGACTATGAATCTATAAACACTAATATAACAGCACTCAGAATACACAAGTGACAAATGACAACATAGATCTGATGATGTTGTAGTAGTTCAATGTCTGTGTTTGTAAATGTAGTGCATCTAGTACATGATTATACTGGGCACGTTCACAAGACATTATAACAAACACTGCTGTAACAGCATGTATACAACACAAGCACACAAGAAAGTGACTGAACACAGGCACAATCACAATTTATAATGATCTGGCATCATGCCATACAGGAAGACATGTTATATAAGAACTCATGTCCTATAAATTTGTGCAGTGTGAAGAAAATAATTACAGTAATTCATCAAATATTGGAGGATGACATGCAGTACAGTGCATTCTTACTTGGGAATTAAGTAATGCCTGTGAACAACCAAGGACATACTAAACATAATTTTCATCTTGCCAGACTAGAACATATGCTAGGTCTGATTTCACAAAGATGCATATTAACCTGTGATGTCACAGTACTAGGCATACTGCATGTGCCATGACAAACACACACAAAGAGCTTACAGCACGTCCCTATTGTAATGGGTATGGATCCCCTACTGTGGAGGTTGATTCCTTAAAAATGTTGTCCGCTGACTGTACTATAAATAGTTACTTTGTCAAGCCACACCTGTATAACACAGTTATTTGACAGAGAGAACTTACCAGATTCAAAACCTTGTCTATCATACTACATAATCTACAGAGATGTGTATGTATTGACTGTGTCTGCTACATTGCACAGCAATGGATCTTGTCACAAATAAATGAAAATCAATGTGTGAAATAATAAAAGACAACAGAGCATAATTTGCATGATATAATTTTGTCAGAATGATGACAAGGAGGTAACTATGTTACTTTTCACACAATTATGAACACTGCAATATCTATGTTTCTCAGCCTAGCAAGCTGTTCCTGTTGTTTTGTACAGCAGCATTGCCCCAGAATTGAAAAACTCTGTTTGACTGGCAGTATATTGTTTCTTTCTACAAAGTACAAAGTGAGAATAATAACTTCATGTAGTATTGTTTGTGTAAGGTCAGTACATTCATCGAGTGTTGCCCTTTGCTGGAATGAACAGCAAGCTATTAAGTCCACTGACTACCAACATTTGTATGAATCACATGTACCACAGCTGAAGTCTTAACCACGCTCTGAGATGCCACTGATGTGAAGTCATTTCATCATATGATTGTGTCACAATTTGTATGAGATAAAAGAGCTGGGGCACTTGTGGATGTCATTTACGCATAACACAATTACGACACAAAATGCTTAAAGTCAGTCAATGTGGGCTTTGAACACCTGACTATGTGATGACAAAAGCTACACAATATTGGGAGGAATGAATGCACCATGGTACAACTGTGCTAGTGCTACAATTGTGAGTTGTTTGGTTGTTTGAGGCCGTGACATCACATAATTGCTGCAAGGGATAACTGGGCCTTTAATTTCTTTAAAACTGTTGCTATACATGTCTTTCTCACACAACATTGCTTACTTCTAAGTATACCCAAGTGCAAGAGATGTATAATGCAATCATCACTGTAATGTGAGAATGGAAATCATATACAATGTGTGGATAATCATGGATTCGAATGAATGCTTTACTAAGGCAACAGCATATAGAGCATTATCTTATGTTCTCACGCCACAAGAAAAACCTGAACATTTCTCATAGGAAGTCAAATGTCATCCCAGGACACCATCATTATGTAATAAAACATTTCTATGTGAAAAATGAGCATACATTGTTATAATGGGAATCCCCATCCATATATGTATACATCAGCTAACTGGCTAAAAACATTCTTACCTACTTAAACATTCACAGAAAAACTGACACAAGTGAATGTAAGGAGTAATGGGTGGATTTGAACATTGCCTGAATCACATGCAGTACACAAGATGTTGTTATACAATTGTGACAGTGTGCATTTGAATGGGTGGTACTACCATGCTTTTATACATTGATGTTCTTATAAAGATGTATGAACATGGCTGAAGTACACAGCAACAAATATTACATGCATCAGAAGCCTTTTTTAGACAGCACAACAGACACACACACACAGTAGTCAATCATTGATGGATTCAAACCTCCTTTCTCTCTGTACTAACACAATCGAGAGAGCACAGCATCAACAGCCAGTGCATCAACAGCCAGTGCCATAGGATAATGCAGCTGACCACTCTGCTGTAGTTCAGTTTTGATAGCATGATGTAAGTATTGTGTTTCAATTACCCAGGGGTAATTCAAATTTATAGGGTAGTCCTCTGACAGAGAAATATATTTGCTTAATTGGAAGTTTACATAAGGAGTGTAGTCATGAACACAATTGTACATTACAGTACACACAGTCACATTACTTAGCAAATGTTGGATTTGAACCATCTACCTATGTAATTACACAATGTACAGAACGCAGAACTAACCGCAAGTGCCACAGGTAAGGTCTGAGCTGTAAGGGTACAGAGTACACTTTAGACATGATGACCTCATCAGTGTGATGTAGAGAAGAGATCTGTGGTAAAAGTGGGATAAAGGCATCCTCTCCCATGTTAAAATCTTCCCCTGACTGGAAGCACATACAGCACATCTGTTCAGGATGCTATATGGACCTGACATTGAAACCTAACACACAAGTTCTTAACTGAGAAATTTAAACCTTGCACCTATCTAGTTATACAATTGAGAGAACACAGTATTAGTCACAAGCGTTACAGGACATGTGTGACAGTTAATGGGAGAATGTGCACTTTTAACATAATGAACTCATCAATGTGTTGCAGAGATGAAGTTTGTAGTAAAAGTGGAATAAGCCAATGGTAGAATACTTGCCCAGAGTAAATTTTTTCCCATGACTGGAAGTTTATGAAGCAAATCTGCTCAGGAAGTGATATATACCCGACAATACAGCCACACACAGAAGTTCCACACAATGAAACTTGAACCTGGTTTGCAAGTGATAGAGGAGGCTCAGAGGCAACTAGCACAGCATGCCAGGTACCCAGTTGGAGATGCAATGGGGGTGGCTGTTGGTTCCAGGGATAGTTAGGTCTTGGTCTCGGAGGTAGGCTCTGACTTTGGGTTGCGGCCGGGGGACTGGTTGTCTACCCATTCTTTGGGACAGGGGACAGGAGCAGATTTCCTGACTCCGCACATTCCGGGCTCAGTTAAGGAAAACATTTGGAAAGGAGAGTATGTGGATTTGTTTGAGCTGAATGATGGGGAAGGGGTTCAATGGCTAGTGGAAGCAGAGTCCTCTAATAGCAAGAACTTGTTGGCGGCTTTAGTGTCATTGGGAAGATAGAGGGTAGGTAAGCTTCGCCCTAGGACATGGGATAATTGGGTGGTTGGCTTTATTTATTTTATGGCAGTGCAGCTGGAGAAGGATGGGTCTTTGGCCCTCCCGCTTCTAGGCTATTTCCTTACCATTCGTGAGGCACAACGGTTAAGGCTGGGTAATACGTGGCTTTGGTATGATCAGCATTTCACAAACAGAAGGCTGTGGACCAGTCACTCTGTTGGGAGGTGCATCATCCAGATATATGGTTGGCTACGATGATGGATAGTTACAGTGGCTTTAACAGAAGGGTGAGTGGGGCGGAAAGAGCGGGTGTGTGTTGGTCTTTTAATAGTGGTTCCTGTTCATGGGTGGGGTGAAAATTTGCACACATTTGTTCAAGATGTGGAGGGAGTCATTTGGCAGTTGGCTGTGGTCGGTAAGACCTGTCCATCTGGAACTCCAATGTTATGGGTTGTGAGGGTGGATTTGGTGGGCAAGGCTTCTCGCAAGGCTATCAACTGGTCCAGAGTAGGGGTAATTTTTGAGGGTCCCGGGGATTTGGACTCAGGTTCTTTAGAGGCAATAGAAGAAGGGGAACCATTTCCCATTAAGGTGGAGATTCTCCCGGGTATGCTTTGTTGGTTTCTGGGTCTGGCCATCAAAAATGAGATAATACAAGGATTTTAGGGGGCGGGTTCCTACAAAGGCCTCTGTAGGAGGGGGTGGGGGTTTGCAAGAATCTGCGATCTGTTCAAGGTAAAGATGACATCTTGGAGGTTTTAGCGGAGAAGGAGTGTCAGGCGGGCAGTTATTGGGTCCTTTTGACAGTCCGCCTTTCAGTACTTACAGGGTGTCCCCTTTGGGGTTGGTGCCAAAGAAATAGGCTGGGGAATTCAGATTGATACATCACTTGTTTTATCCGGAAGGGAATTCAGTAAATGATTTTATTGCAGAGGAGGAGGTTAGGGTGCATTATGCTTCCTTAGATGATGCGGTGAAAGTGATTAGGGAATTTCGGGAGCCATGGTTGGTTAAGGTTGACATTGAGTTGGCTTTTCGATTGTTGCCTATCAGGAGTGAGGATTGGTCACTACTGGGGATGCGGGTAGGTGATAAGTGCTATTTTGATAAAGTTATGCCTATGGGTTGTTCAGTGGCATGTGCGACTTTTGAGAAGTTTGGTACAGTATTGCATTGGATTTGGCAGCAGAGAGTGGGAACTCAAAAGCAATGCATTATTTAGATGATTTTTTTGTTGGTGGGCGAAGGAAAGGTAGGACCACAGGAGGGGTTGCGGGAGTTTACGATTATGTATGAGGAGTTAGGAGTACCATTGGCTCAGCATAAGATGGAGGGTCTGGCAAGAGCATTAGAATTTCTGGGACTAACAGTTGATGCGGAGCGGGGACTGTTTTGCATACCTGAGGATAAAATAGAGAGGCTTAGGTCAGCTATACGTTTGGTGTTGGGTATGGATAAGATTTGGATTTGTTCAGTTATGGAGTTGCTGGGGCTTTTGAATTTTGCCTGTCGAGTGGTGCACCCAGGGTGAGTCTTTTGTAGATCAGTGGTGTATTTGTTGAAAGGGGGTCAGAGTAGCAACCATTGGGTTAGGGTGACCCAACTGGTGCAGGAGGACTTGGTGTTGTGGGATGGGTCTTTGCAACAATTTAATGGGATATCTTTTTGGCAGTCAGACTGGGTGGGGCAGGAGGAACTTCAGTTGTTTACGGATGCAACTGGGGGTGCTGGTATGGGGGCCTATTTCAGGGGTCAGTGGTTTGCGGCAGAATGGCCGTAAGATTGGAAGTAGGTATGGAAGCGGGACGTGGCCTTTCTAGAGTTGATGCCTATATGGGCAGCTTCTGTGGTGTGGAAGGAGCATTTGAGAAACAAACGTGTAGTTTTTCACTCTGACAATATGACTGTAGTGAGGGTATTACAAAAGAAGACGGCTAAGTCAGGTTTGTTATTGTTGGTATTACATAAACTGGTTTTGCAGAGCCTCTTAATAAATTTTTCCTTTACAGGAATGCATGTGCCTGGCGTAAGGAATGAGATTGCTGATAGCATATCCCGATTTCAGTTTTACAGGTTTCAAGGGTTGGTTCCATGGGCAGAGGAAATGCCAGAAGTCCTGCCAGAGGAGCTGTGGAATCTTGGGTCGATGTAGCCAGGTGGTTGGTATGGCAGTCCTGGGCCCCTTCTATGAGGAAGGCATATGGTAGGGATCTTTCTGATTTTAATCAGTTTATTTTGCAGCTGCCAGAAGAGGAAGGAGTATGGTTGGAGGAATTACTATTGCGATATGTAGCTCATGCTTAGGGGCTAGGCGCAAGGCTTTGCAGACAGTTAAGGTGGATTTGGCTGCAATTAGCATTTTCACTAAGGTAGTGGGGTTGCAAGATTTCACTAAGTCTTGGACATTAGGGCGTATGTTGAGGGGTTGGGGGAGAGTGGTGGTGGAATGTAGGGATATTCGATGGCCACTCATGAGGGTTATATTGAAAGTTTTGTTAAGAGGGTTAGGTTTGCTATAAGGGGGGTCTTCGGATTACTTCATATGGGGCACATTATGTACATGGTTATATTTTGGCGCTTTCCATTTTTCTGAGTTGTTAGGCTCATTATGTTGGAAGGATGTTATCATAGGGGATGGAAAGGTTACTATTGTATTAAGGAGGAGTAAGACAGATCAGTTGGGTAGGGGATGTTTGGTGGTGCTTAAACCTGACAGGAATCCTTGCCTTTGCCCAGTAATGTGGGCTAAAGAATTTATGAAGAGGCGGAAGGGGAGTGTGGATCAGTTAATTTTTTGTTCAATGGATGGGAAGGTGGTGTCAAGTAGGAGATTCATAAGTTTGGTGAGGAAGGTTTTACGTTGCATGGGATTTCCAGTGGAGAGGTTTGCAGCTCACTCGTTCAGGATCGGTAGGGCTTCAGATTTAGCTAGAGAGGGTAGTTCCATTGAACTGATTAAGAGATTGGGGAGGTGGTCTTCAAATGCATTTTTGTCATATATTAGATAAGTTGTGGTCTGATTATTAATTTTCTCTTCTTTTCTTTTAGGGAAGCACATTATCATCTTGGGGCATTCATATATCAACTGGGCAGAGAAGCGTGTTTTAGTTAGGGATGATGGGGAAAATTTGGGTTTATCACATTTAGGGTGGTCAGTGAATTTGCATGGGGTTAGGGGTCTTTGGTGGGATGGGCTGTTGCTTGAATTTGAGAGGGCTAAATTGAAGGTGGGTTGTCCTTGTATACTAGTCATTAATTTGGGGGACAATGACTTGGGCATTTTTTCCAAAAAACAATTAGTGGATATTATTCTTCAGGATGTGATGAGATTACAGGCATTGTACCCGGGTATGGAAATTGTGTGATCAGAGTTGGTTCCTCATTTGCGTTGGAGGAGTGCGTATAGTTATAGGGTGATTGAAATGGTCAGAAGGTGCGTCAGTCAAAGACTGGTTAGGCAGTTAAGAATTTTGGGGATGCATACCATTGAGCATAGAGATTTTGGGGATGGAGAGGAGTCTTGGTACTGAACGGATGGAGTATACCTTAATGACGTAGGATTGGATCTTTTTAATTCACATTTGAAGCTCTTTTTAGAGGCTATGATTGCAGCTAGAGTTTAGGAGTGGGAACAGCCTGGAGACCAGGCTGGTGGCAGAGAAGAGGGACAGGATTGTCCTCTTCTGTTCCCCCTCTAAAGAAGGTGGTTATTGGTTAATGGTTTGGTCTGGAGGTGAGGTGAGTAGGTACGCTGCCTCTTTATGTGGGGTGAGTAGGTACGCTGCCCCAGTGGAGGAGGTACCAGGGTGAGTAGTGACGCTGCCCTGAGATCATCATTGCTGAGGAAGATAACTAATGTTGTTTTCTGTGTATAAGTTCACTGTATAATAGAGTTTAATAAATGTCGTCAAATGGCTTTATGTGTTTGGTGTGGTTATTTAAAGGGGGGATGGGACAACAAACATTTAAAAGCACTTTGGCATACATCTGGATTTGAACCTTGACAGTATTGCAAAAAAAAAAATGTACAAAACTGAGTGTTATCTAACCACACCACATAGGAACTCTTACTTCACGGACTTCAGACATGACAACAGATGCATAAAAGGAGTATGCAAATATTACTCTTCCTTACTATCATGACAGCTGTATGCTATGCATTCAACTCTTCAACTTGTTCAACTGAAGATTTACCTGGCAAAGCATAGCTAAGCACTGTAGCACAAAGGGCACTAGAATAATGTGGCTGAAGGCACAAACCCATATAAAATTTTGCCATGAGCTTTGAGCTTCCATTTAGCCTTAGTTGCAAGTGGTACAGGGCTCCAGCCATTGCACATATGCAGAGGAGAAAGACTAATGATACTAAATGGAGAATATATATAGTCAGGGTGAGAGGGAGTTAGGGATCGTGTAACTTCTGATAGGAGCAGGATAAGGATGACTCATAACAATATGTAGGCAACAGCTCCACATAAAACATTGTCCTAAAAACAGTCAGTAACACTTAGCTAGTCCCCGGATTAGAACCCTTGAAAGTATGCAAAAATCTGTCTATAGGATTAGAACCCTTGAAAGTCTGCAAAAATCTGTCTATAGATTTAAACATTACCTCATCACACCAAAAAACAACTCCTACTTGATATACTTTAAATCACAACCAACTTGCTGAAGCAGAAGGGGTAAACAGAGAGAGAGAGAGAGAGAGAGAGAGAGAGATGGAAAGAGAAATACCTACAGTATTTTTATGGGACATGTAGAACCATTTGTATTTTGTGTTACTCTTACTTATTTCCACATTATTAATCTGTCAGGCTCTGTGCAATAAAGTGTTTGCTATAGAGAGCAAAAGGGGTTGGGTACAACTAATGTTAAAACATATGCAGAATAAGGGTGGCTTACTAAGTCTTCCTATTGGGGATGGAATGTTTTTGTAAACCTCTACCCTACCCCCAATTCCCACCCACCCCCAGTGGTCCTAGCCATATACTTCCGTAGCCATACCCCCTCCCATTATCACCCTATCACTTACTACTTCTACTTAACAGCCCCACCCCAACCTCAACAATTCCTTAATTAAGTTAATTTCCTTTTAAGATTCACTCCCTAACCTCTCCACACCACATCCTGTGTTGCTAATATTATACAGCTTCTCTCTTACAACCACCTTTATTTTAGTTTATTGTACACTTCTTCCCTCAACCTACTCTACCTCATACAGCACTCTCTCCTTCTCCCACCTTTAGTTTTACTTACTACATTCCTTCCCTCAACATACTCTAACTTTTATCTACACATCCTAATGGCCCCGACACACAAGTCTATATACACAAACCTACTACTCTTAACTACACCTCTTGCTTCTCTTACAATACCACACACACTAACCTTCTTTGAACATTTTTCTCTTCCTGAACAACACCACCTCTACCAGCAAACTCTACCAGTTTCTCACATAAACTCCCTCAAAACACAGTAACATAACCTCCACCTCCATCTATATACTTCCAAAGTACCATAGATATGTCCATGTTACTTACTTCCTTATCAAAACAAACCCAAACAATTACTACAAAATCCTTAAGTTTGTACAATATCCTCAACAACACCCCCTATTAGATGGTGATATTCATCCAAACTCTGGCCCCAGTACTGGTATTCCCAATAATAAACACAACCTAACATCTCCTGCTATCACTACCTCAAATAGACCATCTAACTCTCTCCTGATAGCTCACCTTAACATCTGTAGCATTAAGAATAAAATTACCCACCTACATGCACTCTTAGATGTGCACTCATTTGATATTCTATGTATTACAGAGACATGGCTAAAGCCCTCAACTCTGGACCAGGCGATTACCCCTCCTGGATATAATATCCTGAGATGTGACCGCAAAACCAAAAAGGGTGGAGGTGTAGCCATTTTGTATAAATCTGAACTCCAAGTTTCACCCTTCAATGTGCTCCTACCCTCGGATATCAATTCAGAAACCCTTAATGCCAGATTACAAATCAACAACTCCAAATCTATCTATCTAATTTGCACATATCTCCCCCCCCTGGAAATAATATCAATACTCTTGAAAAAATACTTAGTTACCTCTCTACCCACCTACCTCAGGAAACCATTGTGTTAGGTGAATTTAATATAGACTGAGCAACCTGTAGTTCCCCTAATCCTACCAATCACATAAATATTTATGGATTCAAACAAATAATAACCACTCCTACTAGAATCCATAAGCCAAGCAGTAAGGAAACCACCCTAGACTGGATCCTTCTCAACAGCCATCTTGATAATTATAAACCAGGAACCCTTCCTGATGATATCAGTGACCATATGCTAACCTATATTATTAAACAAACAATTCATAGCCCTAATACAAATATTTTTAAAACCTCCCATTCCAAAAAAAATCTTTAATCCAGAGAGCTTCCAAAATGAACTGAAAGCATGTGACTGGTCACCAATGTTTCATCTTCAACTTGATGAAACAGTGACCTGCTTTAATACTAGATTCCTTCAAATCCTAGATTACCATGCCCCCTATCGCTCTTCCCAAATAAGGACCAAAATTGCTCCCTGGCTCACAAAACAAACTAGGCAAAAGATCCTCCTCAGAAATAAAATTTGGGCCAAATGGAGAGCCTCCAAAAGTCCATCAGATCACCTTTACTTTAAACAGTTAAGAAATGACACCAAGAAAGACATTCTCAGAGACAAAAAAGACTTTTATCTTCACCTCCAACAAACCCACCAACAAAAACCACAAACATTTTGGTCAGGCATTAACAAACTTCTTCAGCCAGGGCACTCTAAAACTCCTGCCCCTTCAGGATTCAACCATAATTACTCTAACCAGATTTCTGATGCCTTTAATAACTATTTTACTGAAGCCATTCTAATCCTAGCTAATACTTTACCACCTATTACCACTTCCCCATTAAATACCACTAAGACTCCATCTCCGACCTTTCATATACAACCTATACCTACATCCCTCATTTGCAACCTCCTTCAAAAACTTAAACAATGCACCCCTTTTGCTGACTGTCTTCCAGCTGAATACATGCAAATTGAAGCTAAAGCCATTGCCTATCCCATCTCCATCCTTATAAATAGAACAATTTTAGAAAGCAAAGTCCCTTCCATATGGAAAGTATCCCACATCATCCCTCTACATAAAGGTGGGTCATCTACCGAGCTCTCCAACTTTTGGCCTATTGCCTTACACTCTCCAATAGCTAAAATAATGGAAAAATGCATACACAGACAACTACTTGACCACATTTTCTAAAATAATTTACTTGCCAACTGCCAGCATGGTTTTAGGCCATTCCATAGCACAACAACTGCCCTGCTATCCTTTTCTGACTCCATAAACAAAAATTGTAACAATAACACTTTTTCCTCTGCACTATTTATTGACCTTTCAAAAGCCTTTGATATGGTGAACCATAATATGCTTATTGACATACTAAAAGCCCAATCCCTTGATCCACAAGCATTACAATGGTTTAAATCCTATCTGGAAAACAGACAGCAAGCAGTACTTTGAGATAATAATCTTTCTACTTCCCTCCCTATGAACACTGGAGTACCACAAGGCTCTATTTTAGGACCTCTTTTCATTGTTTATTAATGATCTACATACCAAAATTCCTCAAACCACCTGCGTACAATATGCAGATGACTCTACTTTAATTTGTTCAGCCAAGTCCATAACCTCTCTCCAGTCCCTCACCCAAACAGTATTTAACAGTGTTGAAAATTGGTTCATGCAACACTGCCTCCTCTCAAACACCAAAAAACAAAATTATTGCTCTTTGCTCCTACTCATAAGTCACCTCAACTGGGAGTAACAATTGATAACAACCTTATCTATGATAACCATATTAATTCTACAATACAGTCTGTCAGCACTTTACAGAATCAAACCCTTCCTTACCCCTTCAGCCAGAATCACTATTGCCCAGACCCACCTGAACTCTACCCTGTTCTATGCTTCTACAATATATACCAATCTATCTAAAAACAACCTCACCAAACTTTCCACCAGTTACAATAACATATCCAGATTTGCCACTGGCACCCCCTTTAGAACTCACCACTGTCACAACCTCAAACAACTGGGATGGTTAGAACTGCAGAACCAATTACTTTGTCAACAACTTGTTATCACCCAAAAGATCCTTTACCACCCTAATAATACCCCAGTCCTCACTAATCTGATTACCCCCTACAAAAATCTTGCAACACTATACTCAGCTAGTAAGCTTCTAGTTTCCACTATTAAATCCAGCAACAAAGCTGGGGACTCACTTTTCACCAACACTGTAGAAAAAAGCTAGAACCAGCTTCCTAGTGAACTTTCCACCTTTGCTTCCACTCTTCTTTATAAAAAGCATCTTAAAGAATATTTTAAAACTCACTGGTTTTGTCCCTGCTCTAACCCTGACTGATATCTCATTCCCCTTCTTGCTCTCTCTACACTTCTCTACTCTAGTGCTCTATGTCACCTATCTGTAATAATGATTTCCTTCATAGTACTGAAAAAAGAAAAAAAAATTCCAATTTAAAATTTTTTTTTGAATGCTCTCTCAAATGTTTGCTCTTTGCATTTGATCTTAGCTTAAACCTACTAAAGGACTCTGTACAAGTTTATCTGACCCTCAATGTAAACAATGTACTGTAATTCATTTGACTATTACTATATATTGTATTCTTTATCACTGCTGATGCTTAGAGCTTTTCTCCCCGGGCCTCTACTGAAAATGGACATATATCCACTTAGACTAGCCCGGTCAACAAATGTAAAATAAATAAAAATAAATAAATACATTTTTGCTGTGCTATTCAAATGGCATGTTAATACAATGTTGTAAATGGAGATAAATGCAGACATTTGCAGTTAACCATATGATAGAAATATAAAATGTCATGACATAATAATTTGACCTAGTTATTATTGAACCCATGACACTATTCCAAAACATTAGTTTATAGGTATGGGAATCTTTTCAACACACCACACAGGAACTTCTAGTTCATTACGTCCAGCAGCCTAAGAAGTGTTAACTGTTTCACAGTGGTGTCTTTAGCCTGCCTTTGCTCAGTATTCCCATAGTGCATCAGTTTTAAGCACATTTGTGCAAAAGTAACAGGACTACTGCTGATTAAATGAAAATATTCATCTTTTGACATAGGAAGTTAAATGGCATTCACCAATAATCACAACTGATACACTATGCCGACCTCTGGACAAATTCTGAGGCCAAAAAGTGAAGGGTTTTCAATGGGCCATTTCTGACTATGTTTATTGTGTCTGATTCTATTTTCTGACCAGATTATCATGTGAAAAAGGGATTGAAAGGACAGTGGTGAAAATGGAGGTGGAAGAAGAGGGTTGAGCAAATGGGAAATAATACAGGAATTTGCAGGAGGGTGGTAGGAGAGCACCATACCTATTTACTTCTTCACAAAATAAGTGCAGTATTGCAGACACAATTTCATGACTTTGGAGAGTCACGACTCCAGGAATGGGTGACAACAGAATAATGTTGCACAGCCAATTAGACCAAATAAAGTGTGTCAAGATATCACATAGGCAAAGTGAAGAGCTAAGTATGGGGCATATTTTTTTGTTGGACAAGTGCCCATTTCTTTCTTTTTTTTCTTTAATGTACTCACTCCCCAATGCAATCACCAAGAGCTATCAGAGCAGGCATGATTCTTGATATAAAAATTAAGGTATGCCTGCTGAAGATGATATACAATGATGGACTGAAATTACTTCCCTGGTTTGCATTCAGACCTAATGCATACCATACCTACTCCATGCCTCTCTGAGGTGAGTTAGTCTCTTCTGATGCAACTCATGTTTTTTGTTTTTGTTATCTCTGCTGCAGCTGTACAGCAGAGAAAAGAAAAATAACTGATATTTGAAAACATGATGGATAACTGGATAACTATGTTGGCTGATTATTATTGCTGTATCATAGACAGATGATGGATCAGTATACTTGGACAAATGATGGGTGTTTGCATTATTAAATTCATCTTCCCAATGACCCAGGAGGTCCTGCTTGTGCCTCTTCATATCACTATAGTGATGACAACATTGTCCCCATTGTGTGGGATGCCAGCTGCACCAGAGACAGTCTTGGTTGGTCAAGCTATTCCAAGCGTCAGCCTTATAATGAGACCTGGTATATTCCCCTTGCAGTAGCCTCCAGCTGTAGTGCTTCATGAGAAGTGCCACAACTCTCAGTAACCCATCTTTGTGCTCTAAATGGAATCTCATCCCTACCATTGCCAGCAATGTCTGCAGCAGTCAAGCTAGAAATATGGGTCTAAACCGGTACCCAGTTCAGATCTCACATATAACAGCTTGTGTGTAAAGACATCTAGCCTTTCCAGCTGCATTTGCACAATTGGAAGCACAGCAGTGGCTTGTCAGTCACATTGTCTCTGAGTACATCAAGAAGCACAGAAGGCATTAAAATGGCAGTGAGATTTGGCCATGTGTGATGCTCAAATTATTAACTATTAACATAAGTACCAATATTAGACACTGAAATGCTTTATGGTGTTTGTTACAATCATGGTTGTTTTTAGGAAAAATGACACGACTTGTGACATATCGAGCTGTTAGGACTTAAATCTAGTAAGACTGAATAGTACTACCTGGGAATCAAACTCATGAGAAAAAATGAGAAACTGTTAAACTGTGCTTATCAGCTATCATTGCCACAGAAGAACTTACTTTTAAATGTACTAATTAGAGGTACACAAATTTAAGAATGAATGGAGATATACATCAGAAATGCCTATATGTCTGTGACTTTACTTAGGAGGTTGCATTTGTATTTAAAAGGTAGGATTTGTATCTGTAATCAGATGCATGCAGTTATATGACGTGACTAATACATGGTGGGTTATGCACATACTTCACAAGACATACTTATGATATATGAAAATTCAATAATTATAACAAAAATACTGTGCACATCATACCTATGCATTTGAATTTTACATTAAATATTGTCATTGTCGTGTTTAACATAATTTACACCCATTATACATGTGTTGCAATAAACACATTTAGGACACTCTAAAGATACTCATGTGCATTAACTGTGATGTTCCTAATCAAAATGTTGTGATAAATGGCATTCTGACCCTCTCTGTAAAAGTCTCTTTCAATTAGATTTGAACTCTGCACCAGCTGTCCTCTTGCTTTAAACTCACTTCATGTACACTTTATACCACATAGAGAGCTGTCTGACAGGTGGAATTTATTCCTTGAGTACTGTCTAGGGTGCTGACTGCCAAGCACTGGCACCAGCCTTGTTTGCACTATAGCAAGCATCTAAAATTATACTTTTCACTTCTTTCCTTAGGAAGTGAACCCTGTTTGTAAATTGCCAAGTGGAGATCAATTGCAAAAGGCATTCAAAAAAAAAAAAAAAAAAATAGGAACACATTAAATGAATATTACATCAATCAAATGTTATACCTAGCAATGACCAGAACAGAAGTGCATTACAGTGACACATTCATCCTTTTCTTCAAAAATGTCTTTATTTATTTTAAGAAAATAATAATCCAGTAAAATATTTACAAATAGAACTAAAACACAACTATATACAATATTAACATTATTTATTAATTTCCAAGTATATATTCTCCAGTAAGGAGAAGATGTGGACTTTCTTACTGACTTTAAATAAAGTTCTTTATTATTTACTGAAATTTCTTGATTATTAATTCTAGTAGAATAATTCCAGAAAGATATATCCATAGAACCCAAATCACTTCTGGTGACTGTATATATTTTGGATATCAAAGAGGTGCTCTTGAAGGATCTATTATTGATAGGAATGAGATATAATATTTTAGATGTATTTTTATTGTGTAATTCTAGTGTCATTATAATTTTGTTTTGGATGAATTATCTGCATGTCTGAATATCAATCCAGTTACAGTTTTGTAAGCTTTATCTAGCAATTAAGTAAGCTGCAGAATGGATTTGATTACTGGAGAAAAACTGATTCAAGTATAATAAATTCCCCTTTTTAAGCTTTAACATTTTACTTTTATGAAATGAGATCAAGCATTCAGTAGTGAAGGCTATTGGAAATATGGTTATTAATGCATTCATCCTTCTCATATCTCCTTGCCACATCAGAACTTTAATTTCTGGTGCACATTATCAGGACTGTAGGTAATGCCAAATAATGTTAAAAGGGACAGACAACAACTCACATGCTGTTACTGATTATAGTTGATTTTCAAACAAAATGATGATATAACAAAATGTGTGTAAACATGCATTCAGACCTCCCCTTGAAATTATCTCTTAACTGGATTGGAACACTGCGCTACCCCCATCTTTCTCTAAACTCACAGCACTTACATCTTGTGTTATAGAGAAAGTTACTTGAGAGGTGCATATTCTTCACTGAGTACTACTCTGAGTGTTGATGGCTATGCAATAGTGTCAATTTCATTTGTACTACAGAAGGCAGCCCAAATTAATTTTTTTCTATTTTTTCTTAGGAAGTGAACCATGTTTGAGTGCTGCTGGCCAGAGTGCAAATGCAAATGACATTATGAAAAAATAATTTAATAGAAAAGTCCAAATTAACATATCAATTGACATTTGTAGCAAGAATCAAAGCTGTTATTGCATTAGCATGACACAACCATCCTTTTCACATGTGCTTACATCATCATATGAAGCATTTAGGTTACATATAATCAGGATTTCATGCAATGGCAATGGCTTAGAAAGGGGACACAGACAATGACATGAGGTCATTTTTGCCACAGTACGCAGAAGTACTCATGACATCAAAATTTACTATGTATTGTAAAAGTGGCATGATGACAAATAGTGACATATGGATTCCTGATACAGCATATATATCACATATGTCCACTTTACTCATGTTACTGCTTTTGTGTTAGCACACTGTAAAGAAAATTTGTATCTTACAACATACGTAGCACATATTATTAACAGCAATGAGAAGAGGTGAGATTACAACAAACACACCTATGTACCATACATTCACACAGGTAAGCTATTTAGATGTATCACAGACATTAGCCTGTTCATTTTTTATACAACATTGGGTGTCAGTAGTTATTCTCAATCAACTAATAAAACTATTTGGATTTGAATCCTGCATCACCTGTCTTATGTTTCTACACTCACATCATGTACATATTGTGTCACACAAATACTTATCTAACAAATGGAATTTATTCACTTAGTACTACCTGATTCCGATGCACCAGTGCCAGGCTTGTTTGCCCTACAGAAGGCAGCCCATATTAAAATGTGCACTTTTTTCCTTAGGAAGTGAACTGTAGTTCACTGCTAAGTACTGCTGGCACACTAGTCACAGTTACTTATGCTATCATTAGCAAATTTGCCATCTACCATTGTTTTGCATCTCTACTCTAAACATAGAGCTGATCAATTAATACAAAATAGTGAGTTATAATGTCTGCAACATGCTGTAATACCTACACAACAGCTTCACTTAGTGTAGTCATTTATGAATCTAGCCTAACATGTCAGCACTGTTTTTCCAAGTGGCAATATCCCCATTTGCCTTATGTAGGGGGCTGCAACCCCCTACCTCTCCCATACACACTCACATACCTTTGCATCTCTAAATAGAGTAAGTTTGGGACAGTAGTAGGGGAATAAGCAAACTCCCTACCACTATGGAACTGCAACCCCACTACATAAATCACATGATCAGTTACATTCTTGATAGGGTCTGATGATACTGATGAAGCACTTTGATCAGCAGTACAATCTATCAAGGGAGTGCTTCCTAATTTAAAAGACTAATAATAGGGTTGGGGGCTTTGTGACATGTTAAAATGAGCTCCAATTATAGACACTAGAAAAAGAAATGAGAAAGGAGTTAAGCAAAGGAACTTTGAAGTGGTGGAAACTCGATATTTTCCCAATAGGTAGTTCTAAGGACGATAGTAGAAAAACAATGCTGAGTTTCACATGGAAGGAGAACAAGACACAACTACACAATTGGAAGAGATGTTGTGAAATGGGAAGATTCTGGAATGGGAAGAGGCAGCAGTTCTGTTTTATCTAGAAGAAAATAATCAGTACATGTATTTGTTGGTACAACAGGAAAGAAAAATGAAACAATGGGCATGAAGAAAAATGTCCAGGGTTAATATAGTGGGTCAAAATGCTTAGAACAAAATACAATAAGATAAAATCAACAATTGCTGTATTAAACAAACTAATATTGAACGAAGGGGAAAAGGTAGTCTGTAGGATGAATGCAGCTTGGGAAGGAGAGTTACGTTATTCAACAAGTGATAATAACTGGGAAATAATTTGCTTGGCCCTGGGGAAAGTTCTAAGATCAAGAAATTTTAGAATCTTTGGATGGAAATGATTGCATAAATATTTCTTTTTTTTTTTTCTTTTTTTTTTTTTTTTAAAACAAGTTTATTAGTTTTAACATACAAAATAAATATTATAACAATCTTATGCAAGCAGTTAACATATAAACAGTTATAACATTTGATAAAACAACAAAAGTATTTACAAAGACATCCACTCTAAATCAAATCAATTAATTAAACTGTAACATCTTACTAATGAAACTAAGACTGTTTTAACAAGTTTTGTAAGGTATCCCATATATTATAGTAAGATGTTTTCCTAATGGTTCTTGACTTTATTGTCATTAGTTCCATATGACACACTTCAATCATAACATTTTTAAATTAATTGAATGAAGGAGGAGTATCTGAAATCCAGTTTCTGGTTATTATTTTTCTAGCCACTGCTAGAATTGACCATAATAAAGGAAGTTTAACTTTTTTAACACATTTAGGAACAGGGGTGTTAAATAATATAAGTGATTTAGAGACTATGAAATTATCTGTGAAAAGAGCCTGCAAAAAATCATTGATTAACATCCAATATTCCTTCAGTTTTATACAATCGTAAAACATATGTGCCCAATCAGCATTTATTTCTACATTACATCTCTTACATATGTTGTCTTTATTGTTTATTTTATTCATCATTAAGGGTGTATAGAAAGATCTATGTAAAAATTCCCAGGTAAAAAGTCTCCAATTAATAGAAGAAGTAGTTTTATAAGCAGATTCCAATATATATTGTTTATCTTGTTGTTTTGGTAATTCACCATTAATGGAATTGAAATAATTCCAGTAATTATCTGAACTATAATAGGTTTCATCTCTAATAATTGTATTTATGTGTGAGAGCTTACCTTTATCAGAAACCCTATGTTGCAAATTTAATATCAAGTAGTCAATCAGTATTGGAACAGATTCTTTAACTGTTAAAGACATTAAATCAAGTTTGTTAGTAAGATGTTGTCTAAAAGTTTGAATCTCTAACCAACATGTTTCTCTCAAATCAAATTCTTGTTTTAAGAAGTCTAAATTTTTTACTTTATTGTCAGACAGCATCTGATACCAATACTTTAAATTATTCTCTGTGACTAGAAGAGTTCTTTAAAAGGTGGATGATAAAAGAATACCTTGTGTATACATTATAGGAAATAAGATAAAATTCCATTCCTTATACTTAGGATATATATATATATATAAAATTACGATATCTAATAATAATATTTAATGGGTAACTAGCTATATATTTTGGTGTAATAGATGAGGTACAAAACTCTTTTAGTAACCATAACATGGGATTGTTTATAATAGTATTTTTGTGTATTAACGATATTTTTGTGAAGTGCATGCTAATTAATTCCCAATATTCCTTCCATTTTGCAACATATGACTGATCTATTAGCAATGTTATAACTTTTATAATAGAAGAGATAGCATATAAATTAAAGTCTGGAAATGATATGCCCCCTTGAGACCAACTATTAGTATGTTTCTTTAATGCAATCCTAGGTCTATTAGGTGCCCATAGGAAATTTAACATTTGTGAATTTAATTTCTTAATAATTATTTTTGTAGGTGGGAGTATTATTGATTGTATTATGTATAATATCTTCAGGAATATTATCATTTTAATAATTGTGAGTCTTTCTTCAATGGTAAAAAACATATTGTTCCAGCTATTGAAATGATTTTGCATATTATGAAGACAATTACTATAATTATTATGTATAATGGATTTAATATCTTTAGTTAATATTATGCCTAAATAAGTTATTTGACCTGAATTGGGTATGTATTTGAGAAAATCATTTGTGAGAACATTTTTCCCTGTGTATATTGGTAATATTTTATTTTTTTCTTCAATAAATATCAAACCAGAAATATTCTTGAAATCTGTCATCTTATCAAATAATGACTGCTTATAAGAATTTGTTCCTGCTGATGTAATTAAAACATCATCTGCAAAAAGTTGGATTTTAGATATTGTATTTTCGTCTATATCAAATCCTTCTATATCATTGCTGTTTCTAATCAAATTAGCCCAAGGCTCCATTATTAAAGTAAATAATAATGGTGAAAGTGGACATCCTTGTTTTGTACCTTTTAATATGGGTATTTTTTGTGAGACATATGTTCCTATTTTAATGTAAGCCAATGCTCCTTTATATAGATGTTCAATTAAATTCACAAATGTATCAGAGAAATTTGTACACTTCAATAAGATAAACAAATAGTCCCAACTTACTGAGTCAAATGCTGAACTTATATCAAGGCTGATGAGTGTCAAATCTTTCTTTTTTCTGTTTGCATAATCAATCAGAGTTAAAGTTCTCCTTATATTATCAAAAGTATTTCTATTTATAATAAAGCCTGTCTGATCTATGTCTATTATACTTGGAATGATTGTCTTTAATCTGTCAGCAAATAGATTCATGAACATTTTACAGTCAACATTAAGTAATGAAATAGGTCTATATGAAGTGCATCTAGTTGGATCTTTATTGGGTTTCAAAATTGGTGAAATAAATGTGTATTGCCAGGATGGGGGAATTGACAATTCATTTTGAGCTGAAATGAAAACCTTATGTATTAATGAATAGGTACTCTTAGGAAGGATTTTATAAATCTCAGGAATAATACCATCATTACCTGGTGCTTTGTTTGATTTAAGTTTATTTATTTGTGTGATAACCTCTGTATATGAAATATTTTTATCTATTAATCTAGTCTGTTGTTTATTAAGTTTTTTGTTCATGTTTGTAATTATAAAGTTCTTTATTTTGTCTTTAGAATCCATATTAATGTTATTATGGTTAATGTTATGAAAGTGATTTCTAAATTCATCTAATATTTCTGGTAAACTAGAGACATTCTTCTTTTTCCTTGGAGAGAAAATTTCTTTGATGTGATTTTGTTTATTCAGCCTTTTTGTTTTATTTTTAAGTCTATGTAAGTATTTGGGACTTATTGAATAAGACAAAAATTTATATTTCTCTAATGTTATTTTGACTTTGTGACTTAAAATTTCTTTGTATTTCTCATTTAATTTATTTATTTCCTCAATGACTTTTTTGTCCATAATATTTTCCTTATTATTATGTTTATATGAGTCTAATTTGTTTTGAATGTCTATTAATTCCCTGTCCCAAGATTTCCTTTTATTATTATACCATCTGATACTTTGTCCATATAAATAAGATTTTAGAGCATCCCAAATGTAAATAATGGAGACGTCAGGTGTAGTGTTTAAGTCTAAGAAATGTTGCACCTCCGTAATTATATAATCTTTATAATCTTTTAGTTGAGTTAGGTATGCTGGTATTCTTTTTATCTGAACATTATGAGTAATATTTACCGTAAATTCAAAGACAATTGAGTTATGATCCGATATAGGGCATGAAATGATCTTAGAATTAGTTAGGTCAGTTACCAGTTGGTTAGAAATAAAGACTCTATCTATTCTTGAATAAGTTTTATGTCTGTTAGAAAAAAAATGTATATGGTAATGATTTAGAATCTGTCTGATTATTAATATCATTCCAATGATATGAATTAATGAAATCCTTTAAATGTTTTGCATTGGATGTGGTTTTCCTTTTTCCTATAGTAGTAGTATCTTTTTCATGTAGGATACAGTTAAAATCTCCTGCTAAAATAATATCTCCTTTAGAAAATGATATAATCTTATTGTGATGGTATTTCACTGTATTAGTGCCAATTCCTGGAATCCAGTATACATTAATCAATGTATATGTTTTCCCGTTAATCTGTATTGTAACCAGGCAAAACATTCCTTTGTCATCTTTATATGACTTAATAGTTTTAGGTATGGGCATATTTTTGTTCCATAAGATAGCCACTCCTCTTTTTTTCTGTGTGTGTTCTGAGCTAACCAAGACTGTATATTTATTAGTGGCTAATTTATCTATATCTTTTTTTAGGAGATGTGTTTCCTGAAGGAATATTAAGTTGGCTCTATGCAAATTAATATATCTCATTAAACTTGCCCTTTTACATGGGTTATTCAATCCATTAATGTTTAAAGAAATTCCTTTTAAAGTTACCATTTAACTTTTATAAACATATAAAACTTATAATCAGAATAGCATTTACTAAAGTAAGTATTATTATGTCTCCTCCTTTAGGTGTTCTATTAATTATAGCTGCATTTAGTGAAAATCTTATGGAATTTTGTGAGATTTTAACTTTTATTTGTAGTGACAATGAGTTTATAAAATGTGATGTGGATGTCAAAACTATATACACATAACAATAATCAGGTGAAAATATTGTTTGGATTAAACAATGCATCCAGCCTGGAATTAAAAACTCCAACTTCGAGTAGCAAATACCACTCAAGTTACCCCCCTAATCTAAGCAGCAGTACTCCAGCTGCCACCAAATTAATTAAATACTAACTATTATTAACTAAAGTTAAACTCATTTATTTTGATTATCTATTATAGCAAGACTTAAACAATTTATATAACAGCTTAATATAATCATATAAAGCTTTTATAATCAACTTAATAATGCTATGCACATCTATTCTATATAATGAGTTCATTATCATAATAGCATTCTAACAATCTTGAAAGTGGGAGAGAGAGAGAGAGAGAAAAAAAAAAGAGGATACCCATTTGGCAGTTTAATAAAAATTTGTAATGATAGGTTCTTATTATATGTTTATGCTCATTTGAATTCAGTGACATTTGTTATCTCAGGCTATTATGACCTAGACATTACTTACATTAGAGTATTTATATTTTCTGCCATAACAGTACTGTTAGTAGTTTTAAAACTTTAAACTACATGCACTAGAAGCTTCCTTCTCTTACTTATTCTTACCATTTAAATAAAATGATTATTCTCAGTATATAAGTTAAAAGAACATACTACAAAGCAATGTTGATCCCTAGTTATGCATAAATCATTGTGATGAAAGCCAGCTATATCTTATATATCTGCACTGCAGCTTTAAAATGTATCACATGACATTTTCTTCTGAAATAGAATCATAATAATGCACATACTTATTTATCTTAGTTAAAATAAATGCATTATAATATTATATATCCTTAAACTATAAGCATCTATATGCATTAAAGTGCAGCAATTATATAAGCTTTCAGAGTCATATATGCATGAGTTTTAGCTTCTATGCATTCTAAATTATCTCATTTGTTTACTATGGCATATTAAGCCATTTAAAATCATTATAACTTTTACATTTTATAAGTTACATCTTAAATAAGTAAACTATTATAAAGAAAAACTCACATTTTGTTGTCATAAAGTTCGTTTTTCATCACAATACCGCATTTACAGCAGTTCTACTTCCTGAAACAGGTTTACTTCTTGAATTTGCGACGAGTCTGTGTGAAATCAGGGGTCAAAGTTCAAAATGTCTGCTTTCAGCTTCTCTGTGCATTTTCTGAATGTTGAAGCTTTTAAAACGGCATAAATATTTCTATACCCTGGCTAACTAAATCAAATTTGTCCAATACTTACAAAAGGGTGCTGGAGATTTGAATCTGGAGAATGGGTGGGGATGGGACTGGCTTCACACATTCTGGAAATGTGTAGAGCAATTTAGAACTAAGAAATGGACTAGATAAAATGCTAATAATTTTAACAAATGACAAGAATTTAAAATACAATGAGCTAAGCTTTTTTTTTCTGGGGTTGCGGAATGCTACAAATTTGAATCAGGGGATAGAAGACCTATTGTGTACTACAGAAGTTGCAGCTAAGAAAGCAATTGTCAGGAAGTGGGAGAAAAAAACACCCTCTTCCCCAAGCATAATAAAACGACTCAGTTAGTAGACTCAGAATGGAAGAAAAGATACATTGGGGAAAGAACTGTAAATATACAAGACGGTTGCCCTGGTTGAGATACTTAGAAGACTCTGCTTCATGATATCAATGACTCTTGCTTACTTACAAAGCATGAATTAGAATGGACTTAAGAACCCTTCACAAAAATATGAGAACAAACACAGCTTACCGAAATGGACATTGCTTTAAATTTAAGATGACACATTAAATAACTGTTGTTGTTAGACTTTTGGCCATTTTCCTGGTTGGTTATGAATGATTTATGAATTTTTTTTTCATTTTTCCCCTTCTTTTTCTCTTTTTTTTTACTTGTAGATATTTGATTTTACATTTACAATCTAAACTATTTTGCAAATCTTTAGTAATTCCAGGCACCTGGATATTGGACTCTAAAATATTACTAGGACATGTTTTGATACTTTCTACATCTGAATTAGCTCCAAGGTAAGTTTTGTTTAGACATTAGTCATAGAAGAGTTATTAAATTTCTTATTTGAATTTTAAGTGAATCCATACTGACTGTTGAGTAATATGCAGAATAATAGTTAATGAACAGACATTCTTTATGCTGAAGGAAAATGTTTTTCAAATATTTCTTCTGCTATTGTGTCTATATAGTTAAATCTAGCATGTTACCAATATGTTAATATTATAATTGCAATGGAATAAAGGATGTTCATGGTTAAAAAAAAGTATACAACAGCTACCAAGCCATGGTATGTTGTTGTTTCCATTTTGTTTCTTCTTTTATATGGTAGGGCTAAATGAACTGGATAAGTTAAGTTTTATATGTCACATGTTGATTACAGAATAGCAGATAGAGCCAGTTGTTAATAGAACAACTTGTCAGTATGATGCCCTGAGGAACATTGGTTGACTTAATACAGAAAATAGATAGTCATTAGATTGAAGACCAGTTAGAAATTATTGTTTGGGGATAAATTGGATGTGTTTGTAATATATTATCATGCCTTATATATTTACTTTATTATTAAGATTTTCTGATCATATTAGGCTGCAAAGTCCAAGGACTTCAAATTAGCTTGATAACACAGCTTACAGTACATGCAAATCCAAGCTTTATTCAGAGTAGTATACAATGCATTACTTCTGTTATAGATGTAGTTTTCTTCATCTATAAAGTAGATGTTTGTGCAGCTAAGATTTCCTAACAGTTTTCCTATTTTTATGCCTTTTGAAATTTTACAAAGCTGCTTCCTCTGTGTATATATATATATATATATATATATATATATATATATATATATATATATATATATATACATATATGTTTATTGTGTAATGGAGACATTTAATTATTAGCTTGATGAGTTTTAAACTGGTTTTCAAAATGTGAAATTGTTAATGATGCCTCATAGTACTTGACTTATATGTTCATTTCCTAGCTATTGTCTTTGGTACAGAATTTGCATCCGCTGATTGTGCAGAGATGGGTTTTCACTCAGGCTTTAATTTCCTCATATATCTCAAAGATGTGCTGTATCGACCTGGCATTGCTCAATAGGCCCTAAGGTGTGTGTGTATGGTATGATGTAAGATTATATATGTGTGTGTGTGTGTGGGGGGGGGGGTGCCCTGTGATGGCCTATTATTTTCCAGGATGGTATTGGGATTCCCTTAACTCAAAACTGGATAAAGCAAGTAAGTAGCAAAAATGAATGAATGGATGCCATTGCTTTCCAGGACAGTATCTGGACTTAACTCTGAATTAGGAAAAGCAAGTAATGGAATTTGAAGAATGGAGAGAGAGATAGCTATTATCTAAATGGTTAATCCCCTGAGATGAAACCTTTTCTCCTAGGTGACATCTGAACAAACATTTTTGAAACTAAAAAAGTATACACTTGGCAATGAGAACCATATATTCACAGTGTAGTTCAATTACTGTGAATCCAAAACATGCATATTGCTTGCCTTGTGATTTCTCATCTACCAAGTTTCATGATAAAAGGCATAAATAGTACCCTGTTAAACTATAAGAAATGTTCCCAGAAGATATCCCAGTTATTCAAAGGGAATCTTATCAGACCAGATTGTTGTAGTGAGCATGCAAACTCTCATGATAACTGATTCTCATGGATCAGCTATAAATGAACTTTATCTGCAAAAAGCATTTAGACTAATGACACCTGTGCATGTTGGGAAAGTTTGCCATATTTTAAGTGCATACCATTCTCTTCTTAGATCATAAAAGTGCTGACCCTGTAGCACTGCATTTGCTAATATGCTTCTTTAAGTCTTGGAGATGTGGAATCCTGAAAACAGTGGAAATCTGGGAAATTCTCATAAACTAAAATACATACTATATATCTGCAGTGCTTTACCACTGC
Source organism: Protopterus annectens (assembly GCF_019279795.1). Taxonomy (NCBI): domain Eukaryota; kingdom Metazoa; phylum Chordata; order Ceratodontiformes; family Protopteridae; genus Protopterus; species Protopterus annectens. The sequence goes on from NC_056735.1 coordinate 1,753,623,485, forward strand.
ACTAGATGCCCCTCAAAGACACCTTTCACCCTAGGACTACATTGCCAACACTTTGGTGACTTAGTGCCAAAAGATGACCTTTTTAGGTAATGACAAATGTGTATAAAAATATCTGTTAGAGATGCATAATTATTTTACTCTGTGTTGTCACATTCTATAACACTCAGAATGAACTTTTTATCCCAAAGTTTCAGATGTAGCAGTAAAATCTTACAGTTATAGATGGCACTTTTAAGGAAGGAACGCCTGAGGAACTCCATTCCAACACCTGCACATTATAAGACAGGGATACAAGTGGTCCCAGTATTGTCAATATGGCAGGGTGACATGACAGCATGTAATTATGGATATTTTAAACCATATACTTCAGAAGGGCCCCTATTACATTATTGAAAAGTCAGTTCAGTGAATGCCATTCATCGGACTGTTCATAGTGAGATCATGGTACAGCGAAGATCAGAAAATTTGCCCTTACCTTACTGTAGTGTGATCTCGGAGTCTGTATATATAATTAGTGGGGGGTGTGGGGGGCTATGAGTGAATTGAATGAATGGCATTTTTGATGTGTCGTTCGTTTAACTGACTTTTCGATGTTGTACCATAGACTCACTTCAGAATAGCATTGCTATTGCATTGGTGGGAACATGCATGGGGTGTGTCTACTAGGTATGCATTGTGAGAGAAAGTAAAGCTAAAATTAATTTCACAGGTTATTTATGCAATTGAATAAATATTGTTTTGCAGAAAGAGAGGTTACAGAAAGAGAATTTATGTGACATTTGAGAAACCCTCAGCCAGGGGTAATGAGACTTTTACTGTAATAAAGAACATTTTTTGTTCAGACTTGGAAACCTTTTAATCTGTCTCATTTATACTCTGTTACAGAACTCTGAAATTCCGCTTACTAATCTTCTGCACCTCTCTTTTATTTTTGTTACAGTACTTTGTCATGTTTGTTTCAGTAAAATTAATTTTTAAATCATTTTACAGTTTTATTTCATCTGAACTGTTTATTATATTATTATTACTCCACATTTTCTATCATTGGCTTACTGTTTATTTTCTGTATAATGATACCGTGACCTTACTCTTAAATTACTAATTTATTGCATAGGACACACGTAATGGCTGAAAAGGTTCATTGAACTAGTCCATTTAACCCGTTAACAAACGAACAACTAAAAAATAAAACAAATAAAACATGTAGCCTCATTATGTTAATCCTAAATCTATCAATGAACTTTTCAAGTTAACCTTAAATTTGTACTTAAACCAGACATTGTGAACAGAATGCTTATGATTAACATCTGCCCTTTTATCTCTCACTATTGTTAACATTAAATCAGACTCTAACTCTGCCTCTCAACTGTCTAGATGTTCACAGAATGTCCTGTTCCTCTTAAAGTCAGGGGCGGCCCGTGCTATTGGACTGCCGGACTGCAGCCCCCTCAAAACAAAAAGAACTAAAAATAAAAAAAAAACAGTTTTGAAATTCGCGCATGCTCAAGGCAGTCCTGATAGGGAAACACGAGGAGACGTCTGTGCACTGACATGCTGGGATAATACATCGTGGCCAGACTGCAACACCAGCAGTCAGGAATGGGAGCTGCAGTCTCGTCGGGAAAGGGTTTACTCTCACAAGTTGGAGTATTGCACAGGAAAGGGTTTGAATCTAATGTACGATGGAGAACAGACAGGGACAGGTAAGTGTGTTTGAATGTATGGTGATTTTTGTGTGTGTGTGTGTGTAAATGCCCCAGGTGCTCATGGTGGTGTGGTAGGGAATACCTCAGGTTTGAACCCTGTACCCTGCATGCAGGTGTTAAAGACTTGAGTTCCCTACCCACCACCATTTGTAAAAAAATTGCAGATTTTTGCCTCATATTTGATCTGATCTGTTCCTCATAGTATCTGTGGTTTGTAAATGTTGCAATGCTTAATATTTGATGGTGAAGTAGTAGCATTGTTGCCTCACAGCTGCAGGTTCTCAGGTTTGATTCTTGGCTGGGGTTTCTTCTTTGTGGGGTCTGTTATCTTCTCCCTGTGTTTGTGTGGGTTTGCTTTTATTTGATGGTGCACTGGTAGCATTGTTGCCTCACAGCTTCAGGTTTGATTCTTGGCTGGGGTTCCTTCTTTGTGGGGTCTGTTATATTCTCCCTGTGTTTGTATGGGTTTGCTTTTATTTGATGGTGCACTGGTAGCATTGTTGCCTCACAGCTGCAGGTTCTCAAGTTTGATTCTTGGCTGGGGTTCCTTCTTTGTGGGGTCTGTATCTTCTTCCTGTGTTTGTGTGGGTTTGCATTTGTGTCCTCCCATGTTACAAAGACATGTCTGCATTATTTCTTCCTGGGCCTCTGCTGAAAATTGTTTTTTTGTTCCAAGTCAGACTGTCCTGATTAACAAATGTTAAATAAAATTGACAGGCATTTGAATTTCAGACTTCAGGTTTCTGAATGTTTAAATTCTTACATATTTGATGGTGCAGTGGCAGTATCGTTGCCTCAGAATCACAGCTTTAGGATTTGTGGTTTGATTCTTGGCTGAGGTGCCTTCTTTGTGGAGTCTGCATCTTATCTCTGTGTTTGTGTGGATTTGCTCTGGTATCCTGCCATTTTACAAAGACGTGTCTATAGTATTTCTCCCTGGGCCTCTGCTGAAAATTGTTTTTGTTCCATCACAAGTAAAATTGACAGGCATTTGAATTTCAGACTTCATAGTCTTCAGAAAATACATAGTAAAACAACTTTTTATTCTAGCAATTAATATATAGTAACACAACCTTTTATTATAGCAATTTTTTAAGTTTATAAGGTGACTATTTGAAATTTTTCCTTATTTTTGGGACTGTAATACCCTGTTAGTGGCTTTGTCCTGGTTTTTTGTGCTAAGATTGACAGCTATGGCAAGAACTGAATTCACTGAATATGTTTGAGGGCTGTATTTCCTCATTACTGGGTTTGTCCAGGTGTTTTGTGCTAACAGGTTGACAGCTATGGTGAGAACTGAATTCATTAAATGAAAGCCATTTAAGTTTCTGTCTTCCTCTCGTTCACAAAACAGCCTTTTTTGGTGTAGTGGTATGTTGCTCTTGACCGTTTTGCACAGGGACCTTGTCTGTAAAATGTACGGTGGTAACACAGCATTTTTCTTTCACAAAGCAGGTGATTTGGCATAGTGGTATGTTGTTCTGACTCTTTTTTGCACAGGGACTTTGGCAGTAAAATGTATGGTGGTACCGTGGTAACACAGCATTTTATTCTAGCAGCTTTCCAAGATTATACAAGCAATGTTTAATGTGTCCCTGGTTTTTGCCCTTTTGACCCACCCCAATAAATTTGGCTTTTTCCAGACTTCTTGTGCTGCGAAGTTGAGATGCAGTTGAGTATTGAGTAGATTTTACAAGGAGCTGAGAGCTGCAGGGGAAGGAAAGTTTAGTGCTAATAGCACAACAGGCTGTGTGCTTGCTTTTGATGCAGAAGGTTGTTGGTTCTACTCCCATAAGGGGTGAATGCTGCCGTACCGAAAGTTAAGATAATTATGAGCCTGTTATCAGTTTGCCACCCATTTCCTATTGCAATATTACTAGCTTATTTTTAATGTAATTTAGGCAATTTATTTCACAGGGGCATCAGACACGTTATTGTTCGATGAAACCATGAAATATAAAGGTGATTGCTAGCACCAACCTCTTCATTACAGATTTATTTAACGTGGAATTATTTAGATGACTTTTTTACTACTTCAGAGATTGTGCATATTTACTGATAATGGTGGACTGTAGAATTGTGCATATTTACTGATAATAGTGGACTGTAGAAGTTTGAGTAGACTTTTATGATGGAAATATTCTGAATTGGACAGTTTTGTTTCATTGTTTACTGGAAAAATGGTCAAAGCAATAGGAAGGTGTATCAAAGAGCACGTGTGTTTCATATGCAAGGGGCCTATGATTTGAAAACAGCCCAGAATTAATTTTCATCTGCCATGAGTAAAATGTATTTTCTTTGAATGTGGATTTTAATGTTGTTTCAGTGAATGTGAGTTTCAAGGGCAGAGAAGGTTTAATGCCAAGTTTGTTTAGCAGATGTCTTAGTGTATGTGCTGTAAAATGCAAAAATAAAACTTTCAAATGAAGTTCAAATCATCATAGAAGTAAATCAGTATGCACATTAGTGTTTATGGTAAATGGAGTGAAATAGCAAAGTAATGGATCATTGGAATGGCTGCAGGAGGCTCCATTCGACCAGGGTTTTGTGAGGGGGAAGGGCGGCAAACTTAGACAGCCCCAGCTGAACCATACCTCCCAACTGTCCAGATTTTCAAAGAATGAATAGATTTTTTGCTTCTTATTTTTGATTTGTTCCTCATAAAATTTGTGGTTTTCTGGCAAATCATTTAGGAATTAAGTCACTAAATAATGAAACACCTAGTTTCAGACTTCATAACCTTCAGAAAAATCCATGCTAAAGTAAGACCTGTTCTATCAACTGTCCCAGTTTATAGAAGAGCATCTTTTAGTACTGTTTATATGTTCCCCAATATATTTGGCCTTGTCCAGATTTATGTCCCAGTTTATACAAGAGCAATTTTAGTACTGTTTATATGTTCCCCAATATATCTGGCCTTGTCCAGATTTATTGCATTAACAGGTTGAGAGGTACATGCAAATAAATTGCTTTATAGAATTAGGCATAGCCAAACCTCTGAACTGTCCCTGATTTTGACTCAAAATGTTGCTCTTCCCTAATGATCCCTCCAAAATAGCAATTTTGGAAGAAAACATGGAGGGTTTATAATTAAGAAATAACTGTAATAATCAGATTACTTTTATTTCAGAAATGCATGTAGATTATTTTATTTTGTCAGCTGCTCAAGTTAGCAGTACTAATATTAAAGTGTCCCTTCTTTGACAGGTTCCCAGCTGTATTGTGTTGCTATTTTATATTTTTACATCACATTTTTGGTCCATTTTTCATAAAATTGTGTTTTTGGCAAATTAGTGACAAATAATTAAAGACTGAAGTTAGAAAATAATGACAGACATTTGAGTTTCAGATTTCATACCATTCAGAAAATTCATACTAATGCAAGACCTCTATTAGCTTTCTAAGGTTATAAGAGCGATATTTTAAAAATTGTCCTTATTTTTGGGCCTTTGTCCCATTTCTTTGTATGGCTTTGTCCAGATTTCTTGCTCTGAGTTTGAGAGGTATGACAAATATGTCAGGGCCATCACAAGTCAGCCAGAGACATTTCAAACTGTGACATACTTGTTACACCCCACTCCCCCATGTAGTGACTCTGGATGTGTCGAAGCAAGGCAAGGAGTAGTTATGCAGTGTAAATGTGCAGAGAATCCCACCCATCCAAGGCAGACACAAGTACTAGAGTGGCTTTTCATCTGTACTTGATTTTTGCAGAATGGTCTGGTTTCTGTCATATTTTTTGTACTGTTGATTTATGCTTATTACTCAAAGTGCCTGTTGCTCTGTGTTTAAGTAGCAATACTTTAATGACCATCAGGTAAGCTTGGCTGAGATTGCAAGATGCAAGTAAGCTTTAATAAGCATACTGTTAAAGAATTGCCAACATTGAAAGCCTTTCTGTTGCCATGTAGAGAATACTTAACTAGATAATGTATAAGCCTTGGGTATTGAAATGCATATGCCAGTATTTGTAATAAAGGACAGAATTACATTATTTTAAGAATCTCATTATACTTGAAGACTTACAGACAGTCATCTCTGCAGGCTTTAACCATAAACCGAATGTCAATCGCGTGGTCTATAACCTGTACAGTAATCCTTTTAAGAAATGTATCTTGAGCTTATTTCTTGTTTGCTTTTCATTTTTTACTTTAATCATGTTTTCCCCATGAAACAAGTAGATGTCAGGCAGCAGGTCTTTTTTTGGATAAGAAACATTTTTACAAGTGGGGGCATCAGAGATTTCTACTTTCAGCATGTTACTTGTTACTTTAATAAAGCTGAATATAAATTATAATTAGAACTGCAGTGCAAGAAGTGGTTTGAGTTGAGTGCTGCTTGTTTTTCTTATACTTGATTTTGACTGGCATTCCATTAATGTATTTAAAAAAAGTAATTTATTTTTTCATGCCTCACAACCTTTTTTGTTTCCATCTAGATATTAAGCTGTCATGCAGCCAATGCATTGAAATATTTTTATTCTTCTACACTTCATTTTGTCTTGATTGGACTCTCATGACAACTGTTTGGCACCCAGTGCAGTATATTTAGTTCTTGAGGTTTGCTACAACAGGTGTTTGCGTGGGAATACCTCATGCTTGAACCCTGTACCTTGTATGCAGGTGTTAAAGACCTTAACTCCCTACCCACCACCATTTGTGAAAAAAAGACTGCAGATTTTTGCCTCATGTTTGATCTGATCTGTTCCTCATAATATCTGTGGTTTGTAAATGTTGCAATGCTTGATATTTGATGGGGCAGTTGTAGCATTGTTGCCTCACAGCTGCAGGTTCTCAGATTTGCTTCTTGGCTGGGGTGCCTTCTTTGTGGGGTCTTTATCTTCTCCCTGTGTTTGTGTGGGTTTGCTTTTGTGTCCTCCCATGTTACAAAGAAATGTCTGCATTATTTCTTCCTGGGCCTCTGCTGAATTTTTTTTTTTGTTCCAAGTCAGACTGTCCTGATTAACAAATGTTAAATAAAACTGACAGGCATTTGAATTTCAGACTTCAGGAATCTGAATGTTTAAGTCCTTGCATATTTGATGGTGCAGTGGTAGTATTGTTGCCTCACAGCTATAGGTTTTCTGATTTGATTCTGGGCTGGGGTGCCTTCTGTGTGGAGTCTGCATCTCCTCCCTGTGTTTGTGTGGATTTGCTCTGGTGCCCTGTCATTTTACAAAGACGTGTCTGCAGTATTTTTATTTTATTTTTATTTTATTTAACATTTGTTGACCGGGAATGTCCGACTAGGTTCCACAGAGCCTGTTTTCAGCGGAGGCCCGGGGAGAAATGCTCAGTATTTCTCCCTGGGTCTCTGCTGAAAATTGTTTTTACTCTGTCAGCAGTAAAATTGACAGGCATTTGAATTTCAGACTTCATGTTCTTCAGAAAATACATAGTAACACAACCTTTTATTCTAGCAATTTTCTAAGTTTATAAGATGACTATTTGAAATTTGTCCCTATTTTTGGGACTGTATTCCCTCATTATTGGCTTCGTCCAGGATTTTTGTGCTAAGGTTGACAGCTATGGCAAGAACTGAATTCACTGAATGTTTGAGGGCTGTATTCCCTCATTACTGGGTTTGTCCACGTGTTTTGTACTAAGAGGTTGGCAGCTATGGTGAGAACTGAATTCACTAAATGATAGCCATTTAAGTTTCAGTCTTCCTCTTTTACAAAGCAGCTGATTTGGCGTAGTGGTATGTTGCTCTGTTTTGCACAGGGAGCTTGGCAGTAAAATGTATGGTTCTAGCAACTTTCCAAGATTATACAAGCAATGTTTGTGTCCCTGGTTTTTGGGCTTTTGACCCCCCCCCAATACATTTTGGCTTTTTCCAGTTTTCTTGTGCTGCGAAGTTGAGTATTGAGTAGATTTTACAAGGAGCTGAGAGCTGCAGGGGAACAGAAGTTTAGTGCTGCTTAAGTGAAGTTGGTTTACCTTGTTAATAGCACAACAAGTTGTGTACTTGCCTTTGAAACAAAAGGCTGTGGGTTCTACTCCCACAAGGGGTGGATGCTGCTGTATTGAGAATGTTCTCCTTGGTGAAAATACTAACTATGAGTCCGTTATCAGTTTGTCATCTATTTCCTCTTGCAATATTACTAGCTTATCATTTTTTTAATGTAATATAGGCAATTTATTCCTGAGGGGCAACAGGCACTTTATTTTTCAATGAAACCATGAAATATAAAGGTGTTTGCTAGCAGCAACCTCTTCATTAGTTACAGATTTCTTTAATGTGGAATTATTTAGATGACTTTTACTTCTTCAGAGATAGTGCATATTTACTGATAATGGACTGTAGAATTGTGCATATTTACTGATAATGGACTGTAGAATTGTGCATATTTACTGATAATGGTGGACTGTAGAATTGTGCATATTTACTGATAATGGTGGACTGTAGAATTGTGCATATTTACTGATAATGGTGGACTGCGGAAGTCTGAGTAGACTTTTATGATAAATGTTCTGAACTGGGCAGTTTTGTCATTATGGGTGCATGCATTTTGTTTCATTGCTTACTGGAAAAATGTTCAAAACAAATTTAAAACGCCCTCTAACAACTGTAATATATTGTACAAGGAATATAATTTAGTACAATGAGGAAGGTGTATCAAAGAGCACATGTATGTTTCATATGCAAGGGGCCTATGATTTGAAAACAGCCCAAAATTAATCTTTATCTGCCACTGGCAAAATGTATTTTCTTTGAATGTGGGTTTCAATGCTGTTTCAATGAATGTGAGTTTCAAGGGCAGAGAAGTTTTAAAGCTAAGTTTTCATTGTGAGACTGCATTGCTTTGTTTAGTAGATGACTTAGTGTTTGTGCTGTAAAATACAAAATAAAACTTTCAAATGAAGTGCAACTCATCATACAAGTAAAGCAGTATGCACATTAGTGTTTATGGTAAATGGAGTGAAATAGCCAAGTAATGGTTCATTGGAATGGCTGCAGAGGCTCCATTCAACCGTGATTTTGTCAGGGGGGAAAGGCAGCAAACTCAGACAGGCCCAGCTGAACTATACCTCCCAACTGTCCAGATTTTCAAAGAATGAATAGATTTTTGCTTCTTATTTTTGGTTTGCTCTTCATAAAATTTGTAGTTTTCTGGCAAATCATTTAGAAATTAAGTCACCAAATAATGATACACTGAGTTTCAGACTTCATAACCTTCAGAAAAATGCATGCAAAAGTAAGAACTGTTATTCTATCAACTGTCTCAATTTATACAAAAGCAATTTTTAGTACTGTTTATATGTTGCCCCAGTACATTTGGCCTTGTTCAGATTTACTGCATTAACAGGTTGAGAGGTACATGCAAATAAATTGCTTTATAGAATTAGGCATAGCCAACCTCTCAACTGTCTCCGATTTTGGCTTAAAATGTTACTTTTCCCCCTAATAATCCCTCCACAAAATAGCAATTTTGGAAGAAAACATGGAGGGTTTACAATTAAGAAATAACTGTAATAATCAAAGTTATAGATTACTTCAAATGCATGTAGATTATTTTATTTTGTCAGCTGCTCAAGTTAGCAGTACTAATATTAAAGTGTCCCTTCTTTGACAGGTTCCCAGCTGTATTGTGTGGCTATTTTATATTTTTGCATCACATTTGGTCCATTTTTCATAAAATTGTGTTTTTTGGCAAATTACTGACAAATCACTAAAGACTGAAGTTAGAAAATAATAACAGACATTTGAGTTTCAGATTTTATACCCTTCAGAAAAGTCATACTAATGCAAGACCTATTCTATTATCTTTCTAAGTTTATTAGAGCAATATTTAAAAATTGTCCTTATTTGTGGGCATTTGTCCCACTTCTGTGTGTGGCTTTGTCCAGATTTCTTGCTCTGAGGTTGAGAGGTATGACACATGTGTCAGGGCCATCACAGTCAGCCAGAGACATTTCAAATTGTGACATACTTGTTGCACCCCACTCCACCATGTACTGACTCTGGATGTGTCCAAGCAAGGCAAGGAGTAGTTATGCAGTGTAAATGTGCAGTGTCCCCTCCCCCCATCCAAGGTAGACACAAGTACTACAGTGGCTTTTCATCTGTCCTTGATTTGGCAGAAAGGTCTGGTTTCTGTCATATTTTTGTACTGTTGATTTATGCTTATTACTCAAAGTGCTTGTTGCTCTCTGTTTAAGTAGCAATGCTTTAATGACCATAATGTAAGCTTGTCTGAGATTGTAAGATGCAAGTAAGCTTTAATAAGCATACTGTTAAAGAATTGCCAACATTGAAAGCCTTTCTGTTGTTGCCATGCAGTGAATACTTGACTAGATAATGTATAAACCTTGGGTATTAAAGGACAGGATTCCATTATTTTAAAAAGCTCATTACACTTGTTGGAGACTTCCAGTCATCTCTACAGACTTTACCCGTAAACTAAACAGAATGCCAATCATGTGTGGTCCATAACCTGTACAGTAATCCTTTAAGCAATGTATCTTGAGCTTGTTTCTTGTTTGCTTTTCATTTTTTACTTATATGTTTTCCCCATGAAACAAGTAGATAGTTGTCAGGCAGCAGGTCTTTTGGATAAGAAACATTTTTACAAGTGGGGGCATCACAGAGATTTCTACTTTCAGCATGTTACTTGGCACTTTAATAAAGCTGAATATAAATTATAATTACAACTGCAGTGCAAGGAGAAGTGGTTTGAGTTGAGTGCTTCTGGTTTTGCTTGTACTTGATTTTGACTGGCATTCCAGTAATGTATTTAAAAAGTAATTTATTTTTTCATGCCTCACAACCTTTTGTTTCCATCTAAATATTAAGTACGCTGTCATGCAGCCAATGCATTGAAATATTTTTATTCTTCTACACTTATTTTTGTCTTGATTGGACTCTCATAATGATGGTTTGCCACCCAGGGCAGCGTATTTAATTAAAGTTAGTTTTTGTAGTTTTGAGCATAGCTCCTCCCCTTTCTGGTTGGCCACACCCCTTCTCATTGACCCCACCCATTCAGCTGTCTCCTGCAGCCCCCCTTTGATTTGAAGTCACCAGCCGCCACTGCTTAAAGTGCATGGCTTTCTTGCAAGTCAGTGAAGACTGAAGTCACTAAATAACATAATTTGAGTCTCAGACTTTATGTCCTTCAGAAAATCCATGCCAACACAAATCATATTATTCTAGCAATTTTCTAAGTTTATAAGAGGAATACTTAAAATCTGACCCATTTTGGGCCTTTGACCCCTATTATTTTAGGCTTTTTCCAGATTTGTTATGCTAAGACGTTGAAGGGTATACTCAGGTAAGTGGAATACCTTGCAGTAATCAGAAATTGTCTAATCTTCTCATCAATTCCTTAACCATAATCCTTATAACTAAACAGATCTCCAGCAGAAATCATGACCCTACTAACCTTACTACATTCTTAAGAAATAGGACATTGTTTAAGCAGTTGCTGCTAATGATAGATTAAAAACTTGATAAATACATCTCACCATGTGTGGAAGTGAAGAGATGTATTTGGAAGAGACAGATGGCTCTACTGTAGTTCATTCAAAACCCATGTTATCAAGTTGCTTTTGTATATATGGTCAGTTTTCCAATAGAACCACATGAAAACTTTTTTCTTGTTTTTAATGTAGCAGAAAAAGTTTACATATGAAATATCAGGAGTATCATACGCAAACAATAAGGCAATAGAGGGTAAGCTTTACCGGGGAAATAACAGACTACCTAGGGGTATTGTGAGGCATGACACTGTAGTCAGAAAGTCTCTGCACCCCTGGAAAATCCATTCTTTCCTCAATAACCCCCATCCTGAAGAACATTATTGCAGTTAAATATTGGGTTACTTGTTAAATTGTTTAATATATTTTTGTTAGTATATACTTTTCATATTTTTGATGTAATGATTATTCCTCCACCTCCACCTAATGTTAAAAAGTTGCTGCATCACATGCAATTGTTACAGAAGATATTTTACATCCAAAATATAAGTATTTAATGTCAACACACACACACACACACACACACACACACACACACACACACACACACACACACACACACACACACACACGTGCCTAACAATTACAGTTAATTCCTTAACTGAATACAGCTCGGATTTCTCATTGTGACCAAATAAATGATAAAAAAAAACAAAAAATAAAAACAGAGTGTACCTCTCCACTATACCTGATTTTGCAGAACATTTTTAATTTTATCTCATTTTTTGCTCTGTCCTTTAAAATGCTTTATTTTATGGTACATCATTGAGGATTACAGTGGGTCAATAAAGCCAGAAATTGCCATTGCATATTGTTCAGATAGTGCATGTTAATGAAAAAGCCTCTTGCTCTATTTTGCTTCTGCTATGACTGGATGAAAGTGAATGCGCAGAGGATCAGAATCCCCAAACTAAGCCCCCTGCACTCTCCACACCTCACAAACTTATATATACCAACTCCAAAGTTGCACTTACTCAAAAAAGGAGAACATTTCCCCCAAAAAGGAATCACTTTCTGCACAACTCACTGAAAGTAATTTCCTATGGAAGAACTCCAGTCATCAGTGAGTTGAAGATTGAGCAGTCAAAGCTCAAGAGTTCAAGCTTCATCCACCAGTTTGGTAACACTCTATTTCTACCTTGAATTCATTAACAAAGAAGTTGAGAGAATGTGCTCTCCCTCTCACTTGCTCTGTCTGTCTCACTCTCGCTTACACACACACACACACACACACACACACACACACACACACACACACACACACACACACACACACTCTCATTTTCTCTCATTACACGGCATTACCTTTTCTTTTATTTTACCTCACTAAATGCAGAATTTTAACCATGCTTAGTGAAGGAAAAGTAAAATGGAAAGACTTTGCTAGCTGATAAAACTTTATTGTTTTATAGATTTATTTTATTAAGTTTTTATTTTATGCCCACGTAACAACAAAGTCAAATTTAGGCAGCATAAAGAAAAATGACAGTATTTACTTTTATTTCAGCCTGAGCTACAAGACAGTGTCAGATTTATTTTTCCTGGGTTGCTATATGTATATTATTATTAATACCCTGTTGGAAAATATTTGCTCTTTAATAGGTTAAAAGTGTACATTCCACTTGTTATATAATGTCATTTAGTTTTATGTGCGGGCATATTCAATAAACCCTACACAGTCTGCAAAAACAGTGTGCCCATTGCACTGTGACATATATAGGGTAGCGCACTGTTCTCTATTCAGTAAACACCCTGGCAAACTAATTACAGCATAAGCAGCTGAATTGTATGCTAATCAACCAATCAAGATAGAGGAGCTATTCAACAAGATATAAAGCAACTATGTAGACTCAGTGAAAGAGTATTATGGGCTGTTCTTGCTTTAATTCATGTGTATGTGCAACAGGCTGAAGTCTATGCTGCTGCTGCTGCTAATAGACCACAGCCAAGAAGGAGAAGAGTTTTCAGACCCTGGTTAACTTATCACAATCTGCATGAGGTGGAAATTGTCGAATGCTACAGGGCAGATAAAGACACAGTACAGAAACTCTGCAACCTATGTCATCCTCAACTCAGACCCAGGGCAAACTGAGGGGAATCCATACCAGTGGAGACAAAGGTATAAGTAGCACTTAGAATTTTAGCTAGAAGAGCCTTTCAGAGACCAACAGGGGAGACATTGGGGGTGCCACAGGCATCAGCATCCAGGATCTCCCATCATTTCCTGAATGCTATGCTCCAACATCCAGTGACCACATATATTTTCCCCATACTCCTGAGGACAGAGCCACAAATATGCAGGAGTTCTACCCTGTAGCACACTACCCTGAAGTATTGGGTGTCATAGATTGTAGACATATAGAAATTAAGGCACCACCCTGGGAACAGGGAAGGCTCTACATAACTAGAAAGGATTTCAGCTCTATTAACTGCCAAGTAATGTGTAATGCTAAGAGAATTATCTTGAATGTGTGTGCTGGCAACCTAGGCAGTTGCCATGACTCACATATCTGGCGCATCTCCTAGCTGTATCAGATGTTCACTAGGGGTGATATCCCACAGGCTCATTTACTGGGGGATGCAGGTTATATACTGGAACTGTGGCTGATGACGCCCATCAGAAATGCACACATACCTGCTGAAGAATGCCATAACAAGGCACATGCACAAACCAGAAATATGATAGAGTGTGTGTTTGAGCTGCTGAAGTCACTGTTTTGGGGTCTAGATGCATCTGGGGAAGCCCTGCAGTTCAGTCCATGTATAGGTACTGAAATTACACCATCTGTGCCATGCTTCACAACATCATCCTGAGAAAGAAGCTTGAGCAGGATTAACAACACACATCCCATCACCAATGGCAAGGTCACCACAACCACATGTAGGTGAGGAGTCAGAGGGGAAACCAGCAGCTGCTGGGGGTGTAAGTGGACATAGGTGTGCTCAGTATGCCCTCATATTGGCTAAGAGGCAACACATAGCACATTAACTCACCAACTAAGGGGCTGCCACCTTCATCCTACACATGTAAATATATAACACTGATGCCAGACAATGTTCATAATATTTACCTACCCATGTAATGGCTGTGTACTCCTAGCATCAAACAGATTCAGCCCTGAACTAAAACTGTAGTAACTGCTGGATTTACAAGGTAAGTATTGAACCTGGAATCTTAAAAGAGAATTGTGTAATAATAAAAATGAATGGTGTATCTTTGCATATTGTTACTTGGTAATGTAGGTAAGTAAAAGGTGGGTGATTTTGTACAGCAATGACTTTAACATGTGACAGCAGAGACCTATGTGAATACACATGTCCTTTATCAAGAAATAAGCCTCAGGCATCAAACAGTCACACATTCATACCTCTCAAAAGTACTGATGATCACTGAATATCCTCAGTTTGGCCTCATATTTTTGAACTGGAAAATTCACTAAAGAGAAAAGTTAGAAAGTAATGAGTTAGATTTCAGTTTCAGACTTCTCACCCCTCAGAAGATTATTAAAAATACTGATGCCAGAAAATATTTTGATTCTATCAACTGTCTAACTTTCTAAGACTAAAGTAATTCAAAAGTACAATTAGCAAAACAATATCACAAATGCAGATATACTAAGCACTAAATCAGCTATGCACCCTGACCAACAGACACAAATCTTGAGTATCCCAGAATCCAAAAGATAGAAACAAGGATATGGCACAATTATCATCACTTGCACAGGGTGTTTTGTGTGTATGTGGGAGCAGGAGCCTAAGCTGACACAAAAGGTAAATGAGTACATGTCAGTAAGAAACAGAAGCAGGCAGACATTTGGATAAAGTAACAGATGGCCAGTGAGACAGAATGAGCTTTAAGCTTTAAGGCTGAACCATGTAACTGCTGTGCATGTGTGTCTGTATGGGCTGTCCAGGTGAAGTTGGTGTGTGAGTGTCTGGAGGAACACAGCCAACCTCTGTCCTAGCTCTACATCTTGTCCTATTGGACAGGTGACCCTTGCATGATAGAGGTGACAGTTGATCTTTGTCGTACCCAACCACAAGATCTGGCTCTGCCAGGAGTTGCACTGGCACAGTGGTCAGATGCACTGCTGCTACCTGAATGTGACTGATGTCTGCTGGATGAGGTCCCCTCATGAGGACATCCAGGACCACGAGCCCATGGCCTGCCACATCTGGGTGTGGACACCTCGACCACTGATGGAGTCATGGAAATAGTGACACTATGGGATTGTGATTGAGCACAGCCATGTCCGTTAACATCAGATGATGTGGCTGACCTATGTCCATGGGGATGCATACCTCTCCCAGCAGATGTTCCTTCACAGGCACTGCCTGTTCCAATGTGTCATTTATACAATCCATTGACTCTGCAACATGGTGGAGGCAGTCACGCATGTCAGCCTGTGCCACATCTACAACCATAACCATTTCTCTAGAGGACCTATTGGAATGTGCCATTGCCTGCATGACAGCCCTAAACAAATGTCGAGTGGCACAGGAAGACACACTTGGATCAGGTGAAGGATGGACAGCAGGCTTCCTCCGAGCACCCCTAACAAGCTTCCTGAGTGAGACTTCATGCACACTTTGGCTACAGCCAGAGTCAACAGGCACTGAAGCTGCAGTAACCATTCTGTCCTGATCAAATGTCTCACCATCCACCTGTCCAGTATTTGAGGTCTCACTGGAATTGGTTGGAACTGGTTGGTGTAGGCCTACTGGCTGTGTCAGATGGAATAACATGAGTTGGCTGAATGTTAACCTCAGTATCAGACTCAGTCTCTGCACCCAAGACTGTGCCTGTGTTTGGCCACCATTATCATCAGAGTCTGCTGATACTCTGACATCAGGAGGTAGGAGTGCCAGTCTTCCACTGTTAGGATCACCTGTGATAATAAGCAACAAACAGCGGACAAAAACTATAGACCAATATATGCTAACAAATGAACAGTAGTGCCACTATTACAGACAGTAAAGCAATACACACAGCATTCCTGATACCCACATCACAAACTAATTATTTCTTTGAAGTGCTTATCAGCACTGACATAAAAATGTTTGGCTTACCATGTGCAAATGATTGTAGGCTCCCTATGCTGGATAGTCCTGGAAGAAGTTAAAGCATAAAGTA